>NC_092249.1:509113-574113 GCF_036320965.1 Panulirus ornatus | reverse complement strand
TATTACCATACCTCTGTCTTACCTTATTACAACACTCTCTCCAACTATTCTCATTACCGCACCTCACTCTTACCCTATTTTAACTTCCTCAATCAACTCACTGCACACCACATAATGTTCTCAAACATTTCATTAACCACACATCCAACCTCCTATGTATATCTGCATCTATAGCCCATGTCTTGCAGTCATACAACAGTGATGGGACTAATGTACCTTCAACCATACACATTTTCACCCTCCCAAACAGTGACCTCTCTTTCCAAACATTGTGCATTGCTCCCACAATCTTCAGTCTTTCAATCACCCTATATCTCACATCCATTCTCATGGATCCATTCACTGTTATGTTCACTCCCATTTATCTAAAACACCTCACTTCCTCTAAGTCTTCTCCAGTCAAACATACAACCCAACTAACCTGTCTCTTAGCACTCCTAAAATTTGCATTATTCACATTTACTCTCAACTTCCTATTTCACACAGCCTAAGCTAAGTCCCCAGTTTATCAAACAGCCCCATATAGGAGGATGAACTGCTGGGTTGACTGCAGATCTATGTTCACCACCAGGATTTAAATCAATGCAGCCCATGAATGTGTCAAAGTCAGTAATGCTAAATGCTACACCATGGACAAGTGAAAAGTGAAGTGACTATGTACTGTACAGCATAGCATGAAACTTACAAATCATTTGCAATAGCACATGGTCCACTTTTCACTTCACACTAGGTATTTTTTATCAATCATTTCAACAAACACTTAACCTAAACCATTACCAAAACCTGGCATACTAGCATAAAACTTTTCAAGAGATAAAATTCCACCCTTATGTACAATTAAATAATACGTATATGTATGTCAACTCATTAAAATCATAATCAGTTATCCACAATCAACTTATGTCAACTCACTAAAATCATAATCAGTTATCCACAATCAACTAAGCTTCCTGAAGTAACCATATATAATTTCTTTTACTCATTCACCTGCATGCAGTATATCCTTCAGTCTAAACCCACTTATATTAATTCCCATTACCTACAGTTGGGTGGTCTTGAAAGAGCATTTAACAAACACTGTAATCTATAAACATACATGCACAGCAATCACTTGTAGCACCATTTCATTCTTGTAATCACACTGGCTATCTTGTCTTGACAAAGCAGTATCAGGAACATATGAACTATGGCCTTATTTGCACATGTATATTTTCCAGATGCCATGAGTAATGATATAAAACTAAAGCCGACAATCCACAACCAAACCCAACAGGCTACTCCATGGATTACCTTGATAGGTTCCTATAACCTTGTTTAGTGTACAGACAGCACAGTCCACTTTATACAAAATCAATCCTATTCATTACATTCCTTACATGCCTCTCATGCCCCTGAATGTTCAAGAACCAGTATCCCATGCTTCCTTCACCCCATACTTCCATCCCCTTCTTAGTCCTCTCCTTACCCTTGCTCCCTCCAATTCTAACATACATAAGCTCTTAAATTTTCTTCACTCATCTTCTCACCCCACCCTAATCAGCCTTCTCAATCAGACTGCATTCACTACCGCACCTCTCTCTCACACTCTCATTCCTCACAAAATCAACCCATCTCACATGTCATCCTCAGACTAATGACTATACCTTAAAAATACCAATCTCCTTATCTACAACATCTTTATCTTACTTACCTCCTGGTTGTTATTAGTAAGGGCTTTCTTCACTTCTTCCACTTCTTCCTTTCTTGATTTACAAAGATTCAACAGCTCATTCTCTGTTAACTTTAACTTTGCCTCTAATTCTGTAATTGTTGTATTAGATATGGCTATTTCTTGGACTTTTGCTTGTACTTCTGACTCTAATATTCCGGTGCGAGCTTTAGCATCCTCAAGAGCATGGTTGGTATCTTGTAACTCTTGTTCTAAATCTCCCTGGATTGCTCCCATAAATGTGGGTTTTTCTTCAAAATTTTTTTGTTCCTCTTCCATCTTTCCCTCAAGCAAGACATCTCTCTCTGTTGTAGTCACAGAAAGCTTGGACATTTCTTCCGAAAGCCTTCCAAGTTGATTATTTAGGTTTGTAGTTCCTGATGAATTTTCTTTCTCCTCTGAGAGCCTAATTAGCTCTTTGAGGTGTGCCTCTGATGCCTGAAGCTTTTCCAGTTCTGTCTTCAGTTCTTCTACAGTTGCTGTGAGCTGCAAGTTGGAAAGATGTTCCTCTTCGCACTTCCTTTGTAAATGCACAAGCTCTTCCTCTGACTTATAACTATGCTCCTCTTGAGAACACTGCGTGTTAACTTTCTCTCTGAGTGTAGTGAGCTCCTCCTCAAATTCTAATTTTTCTGAAAGTAAGATATTCCTTTCTTGGCACAACTGTGTAAGTTGTCCCTGAAAATGTAACAAAGCTGTAGACTTTTCATCTAGCTGCATCTTCATATCATTTTTCTCCTTATCTAAAGATTCCAATTGCTCTTTAAACTCTGAGTAAGACATCACTTCTTTCTCTCTGGAACTGAGCAACTCAGCTTGAAGGCACTGCAACTCATCTTGTTGTTTATGGTTGTTGGCCTGCAACTGTGCCACAACCTCTGCTAATTGGTCATGTTCCTCTTTCACTGCCCTGGCCTCTTCTTGAATCTGACTCCTCTGCTTCAAGACTTGCTCTGAAATATGGCATACTCTTCATGAGTTGGATCTTCATGAAAAAAATTATTTCAGCTTTTACATACAGAAAAAAACTATCTCTACAGATTTGTAGTTTCAGTATTTCATTAACAGAAGATTCCATTGTCTAAAAAAAATATCTTACCAATTGCTTCATGATGTTGGTTGTCTAATTCTTCTAGGCTATTTGCATACCGCTCATTTTCTTTCCTTAGTGTTCCACACTCTTCATTCAATGAAGATAATTTTTTTTCCAGTTCCTTCATGGCCTCAGCCTGTATAAGCATAATATCATACAGAACACTTCAAGACCAAACTAGTAGAAGCATATCCTCTTACAAGCAAAACTAAGAAACTCCTTCACTTGTGAAAAATAGGCATATTAAATACAAGTATTGTCAAGTTAAAATACAATAATGAGTGTATATATTCTGCCATGAAATGAAAAAACAAGCTGTTAATGTAAAAAATTTACATTCCTCTACCATGTAAATGGAACCTTGGTACACTAACATGATTAAACATACAAGGTCATGAGTACATTCTTCAAAGAACACATGACCAAATAAAAGAAATTCTTGTTGAGATTTCTTTTCTATCATTATATGCTGTAGAAATATAAATTAAGTAGATCTACATTCATCGACCCTTTTTAGAGACAAAATAAAAATCATCCAGTGTTAGAGACAAACTACTTATCAAAAATATTTTTTTTGCAACACAATGTGCTTAATGCCAACAATGCATTCTACCTTCAGAGAAAAATACTGAATTCATGATTAAGAAATACTGTAATGTGAATGCTTGGTATATGTTTCACCATAATTGATTCTTTGGATTTTTTCATATCTGACTGCCATTTCCTGCATTGGCAAAACATTTGAAGTAAATAACTCACTTTTTGGGTAGTTTCCTGCAGCTGTTTCTGGAGTTTAAGGACGGAATTTTGAAGCTTAGTTTTCTCCCTTTCCAGCTGCTTTTGTTGCTGCAATATATCAGAACTTGTCAATATATGCTGAGAGGTTTCCACATGTAGAGATGTGTTGCAGGATTACAAGATTTAAAAGGCAACAGCAAACTGTTAAAGATCCTCTTTTCACTTACAAAGTAAAGCACAATGTCAACTAATTCTGTATGAAAAGGATCTATATTTTGTGACAAACATGCAAAAAACAGTAACACAAAAATGAAATACATTAATTTGATATTGAAAGTAGCAGTAGCTTTACTTAAGCAGGTCAGGTTTGAATAAAAATTTTGTAAAGACAATGTGTCCATCTCACCTCTGTTCTCTGGTTAATGCTGTCATCCTGAGTTCTATGGGTACTTGCTTGTTCTGCCAACCCATCATCACTCTGTAAATAAGAAAATTCTATTTCACATTTATCAGAATAGTCACTTACAGTAACAGAAATCCCAGCATCAATAGTAATATTCCTCACCAGTGACAACTTGATCCATGTTTCCAGTAGTAACAAAGCTTCTATCACCAGCAGTTACCATGACCCTCATCATCAGCATAAACATGACCTTTGTCACCGGCAATAGCATTACCCTAATATGACCCTCATCTCCAGCAGTAAAATGACCCTCATCACCAGCAGCAATTAAACATACCTAGTCACAGAATGCCACCATGTACACATCATACCTAAAAACTATATGAGATTGGCCTGACTTACAGGATATGTGCAATGCTACATAGTGAGCCAATGGACACCATAACACCATACAAGGACACCACAGCATAATACAAAGTTAGACAATGCGACTAAGGATACCCCAGCACAATACAACGTTAGACAATGCGACTGAGGACATCACAACACAATACTACACTAAACAATGCGACTGAGGACACCACAGCACAATAAAACACTAGACACTGCGACTAAGGCCACCACAGCACAATACAACGCGACTAAGGATACCCCAGCACAATACAACGTTAAACAATGCGACTAAGGACACCACAGCACAATACAACACTAGACATTGTGACTTAGGGCACCGCAGCACAGTTCATCACAGGACAATGATCCAACTCCTCACATGGCCTTCTACACTAAACATTACTCAACAGGTTGGTGGCTATCTCAGGCTGGGAGGTGATACTGCAGTGAGCGCATTTAGAGGTATCAGATTACTGTGAAACCATTTGCTGGTTCCTGAGACCACTACCACCATCAACAGATTACTAAAACATACTATCACCATCAAGAGGTTACTGAGATACCCAAACTCTACATACGTGCAATTGTTCATCAATTGAGCTGTAAAGTGTTTACAAGTAATGGAGATACATTTCAAAAATTTTCGAGGTCGGTACGACTGAGATATATTCCTACTGTAACATTCTATTTCTATTCTTTAAAGAGTTTAACACCCCAATAAGTACACAGAATGAAGTGAAAGTCTGACTTACTGATAAGCACTTAAGCGTGAGGGTGGGATGATGCAAATAGACCCTCGCTATACCTACAACCCAGGACTGGGTGTAACCTTTACTTCTACATCAATAATCTTATTCTAACAACGCGAACATGGCAGCACGATCCCTTAGTGGAAGGTATGATCCCTAGGAATGATAGCCTGACGTTTTACCTGAGTCTTTATGTTGAGGTCAAATGTCAGTCCCTTATACCCAGGGGCGGTAGAGTCGTTGTCGAGAGATTCAGACTAACTTTCTTGGCGTACAGAAGCACTTACACTGAGAAGCGACCATCAGCAGCCAACAATATCATACAGATACTAACGTCAAGTGTAGTGCAGCAGCAGTAGTAGTAGTAGTAGTATTTGGAGGACGACCATACAATCCAGAGAGGCGGTAGGTGGGTGTACACATGGCTACCAAAGAAGCGGTCGTCATGTGTATGGATGAAACGAAAGCGAGTGGCTGACTGTGGCAAGCGAGCGGGTCCGAGGCGGGGAGCTGACTGATGTATGCACAGCACACGTCACACGTTAAGAATGGCCAGGAAGAGGAAGGGTGGGACCTCTGGGGGAGGGGAAAGGTACTGGCTGCTGGTGCTACAA
The DNA here is from genome assembly GCF_036320965.1 of Panulirus ornatus. Lineage (NCBI taxonomy): Eukaryota > Metazoa > Arthropoda > Malacostraca > Decapoda > Palinuridae > Panulirus > Panulirus ornatus. The sequence goes on along the minus strand of NC_092249.1, from coordinate 568,415 downwards.
TGAGGGAGGAAATGTGTACAAGAGAGGGTGCTACGCATGGGGATTCGTCCGGCGACGTGGACCACGTCACACCAGGTGCTGCAACTGTCACTCACCGCCCATCAGCAGGTACTGTCTGTCAGTAGTAGCAGGCAGTGACACCCCCCAGCTCCTGCCCCACAGTTCGACCCCCACATCTAGATCAGCGCCCTGGTAGCCATAATCCCAACGACGGCCGTTATTCTCTTATCTTTTATCAAGCGATAAGACCAGAAGGTCCCTAATCTATAACCTAATCCACGGCACCCACCTTAAAGCCCCTTTCCATATCCTATCCTTACAACAAATAAAGATGATCCACTCACAACATAAGCCATGGCATCCAACCCATGCCACAAGCTATGACACTCAATTCACGCCATAAACCATGACATCCAACTCATGCCATAAACCAAGGCACCCACCCCACGCCATTAACCAGGGCATCCAACCCATGACATGAACCATGGAACCCATACCACATTATCAACAATGGCACCTGACCTACACCACTGAGGCACATTAACCAACCAACATCCTTTGTATTCTATCTGATCTACAGTTGCCTCTCATTACCGTCTGGTTATTCATCCTCATCCGGGCCAGCCACATGGCCAGTGCCAAAAATAAAACAAGACACATTGACCATCCACACTGTGCGGGCCACAGATCTGGGTTGGGTGAATCTGGGAAGGAAGTGCAGAGCGGACAGCTGGTTGGCGGTTATCTAGGCTTTACAGTTACCAGCTGCCAGGTTCATTAAGGCCGTCAACGTCAACTTATAACCAACACCCGAGTCATCTTGAACACCTTCAGGTGTTGGAGATAATTCTGAGGCGACCAAAACACTTACCAAGTATATGGCCCTTCGACGGAAGGTGCGAGCCTGATGCAGGGTAAGGGCAAGGGCAGCTCACAGGTTATTCCAAGCCGGTCCCCTGCCACGACAACATCCGTCCTTTAAGCTTTAGTAAGGATGATAACCAAGCACGTCATCCCCAAGACTGGTGTCAGGAGGTAACTATGATGCAACACTGGGGTGGGAAGGTGCAGGAGGGACCTAGGCGGGACATGACGGTCACCTCCCATACCTTCAGTAAAGCTGGGGGAGGGACACATCAGGTCGGGCTACACAGAAACACGAAGCGAGTATATTGTCGGCATGTGTGGCACGGGTCTCCTAAGGCATGTGGAGTGGCACACGTCTCCAACTGCCCACAAGGTAAGCACACAATAAATCCAATAGAAGTATAACAACTTTTCACTCTGAATGCATCACAAGCGGATAATGATGAACCTCTACACATGTCTGTACATCCACCAGCGGTTGGCAGACAAATGTCGCACCCTAAGTGTTAGAATAGCGGGTGCGGTTGGTGTTTTAGGGGAGCTACAAGATCAAGTTAAAGGCTAATAATCCATAACATGTCAAAGATTATACATTGATCATCTGTTGCACAGGTGAGTAGAGGAGTACACTTGGAATTCTGTAACTCAGGTGAGTTTATGAGTAAGTCTTCCTACCCCACACACCACCACTACAACATTAACATAATATCTAGCGCGAGACAAGTCTTAACGGCTGTGCCAGTTACAGGCGTAAGCCTCAGCTGTCGGGAGGGCGTAGCTGCAGGCAGCGATGGAGAAGAGCACCTGCTGGTGCATCATGTGTCACATAAAGACACATGATGAACCACGGTCCCCAGTGTGTTCCTCACTGTATGTCGTGTTGAAGGTTCCTGCCTCAGTTCCACCCCATCACTTTCCCAACAGCCACGGGAGGTCACATTACTCTCTTACCCTGCGCCTCACGACCTTACTGGCCACCTCTTACTATACACTCTCATGGTCTAGTATCACAACACACCCCCACCTACACATTCCCTCAGTCCCGTCCCACAATCGTAGCACTCCCAGTCCATACCCTCCCTCGCACACTGGCCTCCAAATCCTCCCTTCCCATATACAGTTTTTCAGAGGATGATTGCCGCACTTTCAGAAGCACAGATAAATAACTGGGAAGGACCAGAGGGGTAACAAGGATGGTACCAGAGTAAGAAAACTCACGTACTGAGAGGCTACATACCTTAAATTCATGGAATATAAAGATCATGTCTTAAGATTTTTAAAGCAGGTCGATGACTTAGACAAAAAGATATAAGGATACAATAATCAAAGGACATAACATGAAATTAAGCAACAATCTTCCTGCAAAAGATATAAAGAAGTACATTCACACTAAAATAGTACTGTCCGAACGGAATAAATTGAATAATGAAACTGTGACTGCCACAGCATACTAAACAGCCAAGACCAACCACAAACAAATAGTACCAGTGCCACATTGCCATTGCCACATATAAAAGTCCACGACTTTCCCTCATTAGAACCAGTGGTTATACTGACCTGCATCACTATCCATAACAAGAAGTGCACACTGCTCTGCCACACACACACACACACACACACACACGCCTCCGTGGTTCAGTGGGTATCGTTACTGACCATGAGTCAGCATGGGCCCGCCCGGGATCAGGTCAGCATAGAGCCGAATCCTGGTCGCAACAATCTGCCCACAGACAACCCGTGTTCATCCTCCGGGGCTGGTCCATAAATGGGTACAGATTTTAAGCTGGTGTGTGTGTGTGTGTGTGTGTGTGTGTGTGTGTAGACATAGGAGTGAGAACATGGTGTACACATACAAGGGGAAACACGAGAGTAAACGTCTCCCCGTAACATGGAACCAGTAATCACACACACATCAGCACTCACACAGACACACACCAGACATAACCAAGAGAGCTTCCCCTATTGCGTCGCCAGGCAGTTGACCGGCCGATCGGCTCCGACAGACGGCATTCTGAAACAGGTATGGCACGGATGGCCACGTCCACCAACGAAGACAACCAACAGTTACCGTATAAATGCCTGTAGGAGGAGGTGTCATGGTGGTGCAGCTTCCTGTGTGTGGCCCGCCGGAGGGCCGATCCACCCGCCAGTCACGCCGGGCGGGCCACAGTGTTCCCCTCAGAGCGCATCCCACCTTCCTGTTTTGTCCAGTTGCAAAATTAGTGTTGGTTAACGAGGCCACGTGCCATTGTTGGCTGGCGTATGGCGGCGGCCGGCCGGACCCCTGCGCGCGGTACACACAACAATGCTACAATCACACACACACACACACACACACCTCCATTTGCATGAAAAAAGTATTGTCACACGCTTCATTAGTAGCACCCCTCCCCCACCCCCCCTGAATGTTGGCATTGGCTGTGTTGGTAGCCCGGGGGTCAGCACCCCTCACAGTAGGCGGGTTTCCTCAAGCTACACCATCCCCCCCCCCCCCGCCCCCACCTCGCTCACCACCTAATAACCCCCCCCCCCTCCTCCCATCCACTACACTCCAGTTATCGGTGGGGAACATCAGGAGGCGGCGGCCCTGCTCCATCCCCATGGTGGGGCGGCAAGGGGTGGTGTCGGGCGGCAGGACCTATCCCTATCATTGTTATCACGACGGAGGCGAATTCCCCTCCCCACCTGCCCTACCCACCAGGAAACACCTCACTTCCGGCCCGCCCCACATCTACCCACCCAACCGCCCAGCGCGGCCGAGAACCCGACGTAGTGGGCGGGTCACGTCATGATGCACGCCCACACACACCCGGTGATAGCTGGGTCGTACGTCTCACCACAACATGGACGACTCTTCGACACAGGACGACTTGGTGACCCCAACCCCCCCAATACAGCATGGCCGTCACAGACCGGGGGAGGGGGACGGGAGTAAGCCGTGACGACCAAGACCAAGGATGAAAGAAGAATTATGAAGAGTAGCTCGGTCTGCACCAGGGGAACTGACGGTGCAATCAGCCAGCCTCATCCAGACAGTGCCAACCCCCCGGCCACGCACACACACACACACACACGAGAGAGAGAGAGAGAGAGAGAGAGAGAGAGAGAGAGAGAGAGGGGGGGGTATATTAGGAGGGGGTGTGGGCAAGCGTCGGTAGTATTAGAGGGAGTGCTATCGGTAATATTAGTGACAGAGAGATAAGAGAGGAGAGGCTGCCTTATCTAACCTGGCATATCCTATCACATGACAGCCCCAACCACAAGGACATACATCAAACCTCACGCACGCACTCACCCAGCCTGCATTAATATAAACATTCACACTTGTACAGCCATGAATGTATGTAGTCTACATGTTCCCACCTGGAAACAGCATCATGAAAGATATGAAAAGCACAAACACACACATACACACACACCCTGGAAGTCTGGAAGTTAAAGAATTTCAGTTTGTCTTGAGGTTACCAGTAAGGAATGTGACTTGAAGACTGTCCTACCCAGCCAGCCACAACCACAACTCGGTACAAAAGCATTAGAAAGTCTGGCTGAACACTTTCCGACCACCATCATATCAGACACAATTTCAGAAATCATTACAGTCCATCCAAAATGTTGATATTGAAATCTGCTCGTAAGAGTGATGGCCGAGAGTGGCTCTTGAACTGGAGTAGACAACATACCCACACGACATGTGTCCATAGACTGCTGGAGTGACACCCTCCTGGACCAATGTAGGAAAAGTTACGGACGTTTCAGGCTGGGGGTAAGGTCAGGCCAAATCCACTCTCCCAAGTGTCCACAACAGTTCTTTTTCCCACTGCAGCCAACATGGCACGCAGGAAAGTATGCTCCACTGGAAGCTACGTCACGGAGGAGGAAAATGTATGGAGAGAGGAATAATTCAGGCAACTGAGGTGGTTGTGCACTACGGATATACTCATATACCACGTGACGTCATGTGTGAATGAGAGCGTCACCGTTGTGACATGCGACCCAGACGCTCCACAATCCTTCACTAATTATCATCATCCATGATGACAACAACTGTTCAGTGTGCCGCAGCCCCGTCCTATGATGCAATATATCTACATAAAATGTAATATAAAAATATGGTGAAGAACGAGGCGTTTAAACCTGGACCGGACGCATCACTTGGCAATATATGCACCAGCCAGAGAACACACATACAGCAGGTTCCACAACAAAGCGTGAGAGACAGGAAATACTAGAGGAAAGGGAATTATTAATGTAATCCGAGGAGTGGTGATGGAAGCCTGGAAGGCCATCACCAGCATATACCCTGACCAGAACAAAGGAAAGAAAGTCTCTCAACTTATGGAAGACATGATAACACCTGCCACACCTCAGGACGGGACTGTACGAGGCAGCCTATACACATCCGCTGTTGGCAGCCAGGTTCACCAGCCTTCAGCTGTGGCGTGGGCTGGGTCACCACGGTGGGGCTGGTCCTGCTGGACACAACAGCGATCTGACACACACACGCCATACGCTCAAGCCCCGGCAGGAGATGACACAGGGAGAACCATCACGCCAACACCATCCTGACCAGTACCACTCTCGACCCGAGCCGGATGATCTCACAAGCATACAGATATACTCACGATGACACCCATCCAAAGTTGTTTGGTTCTGTATGAGACAATATTTAGTCTAAGGAAAGGTCATGACCCCCAAGAAGAGCTGGAAACGATTAAGAGGAGGATATCAACTTTTGTATGAGCGGCAGTGGAACACTTCCAGTTGTACTATTCCAGGTCATGGAAGTCACCCCAAGTCACAGTACGATCCCTATCAACCGTATCCAACAGAAGCCTTCACTAACTCGTCACCAACACCTAGGTCAAGACTGGACCGGGGTAAAATGTCTGCTGATGTCATACCTACCAAACGGCACAACCCAGTTAACATGTGAAAACCAAAGTGAACTTGTTGCTGAAGTCTTGTGGTTACATGGCAGTAGGTGTAGTGTTACCCGACACTGTAACCTGACCATCAGTTGTACGTACCACTCATGACGTGGATGCAGTGCAACACGCGGGTGCCCCGCTTACCATTACTGACTAATCCTTTAACACGATCCTCACGTACCGTAACACTACGGTACGTCCCTCGCTGTGCTGTACCATAAGCTTACATTACCAAGCAGTGCACACGAGAGAGAGAGAGAGAGAGAGAGAGAGAGAGAGAGAGAGAGAGAGAGAGAGAGAGAGAGAGAGAGAGAGAGGGGGGGGGGGGGCGGTGGGGGTACAGACAGGTACAGATGTGAGTACAGGTGTTGGTACAGGTGTGACCACTTCACCTGCACAGCCGCCATTTGGCCCGTTCACCACCACCACGGTACGGCCCTTGAGCACAAGTGCCACCCACGGGTATGACTGCCACACTGTTAGTAAACAGGGTCAGATCATCAACCCCTGGAGAGCATGTCCCGTCCTCTCGCTCAAAGGCCGTGCCACTGTGCTTAGGATACGGCACGACGATGACAGACAAACATGGACACGCACGAGAAACGTGCAAATGAAAGACCTAAAGGAATATATATATATATATATATATATATATATATATATATATATATATATATATATATATATATATATATATATTTTTTTTTTTTTTTATTTTATTATACTTTGTCGCTGTCTCCCGCGTTTGCGAGGTAGCGCAAGGAAACAGACGAAAGAAATGGCCCAACCCCCCCCCCCCTACACATGTATATACATACGTCCACACACGCAAATATACATACCTACACAGCTTTCCATGGTTTACCCCAGACGCTTCACATGCCTTGATTCAATCCACTGACAGCACGTCAACCCCGGTATACCACATCGCTCCAATTCACTCTATTCCTTGCCCTCCTTTCACCCTCCTGCATGTTCAGGCCCCGATCACACAAAATCTTTTTCACTCCATCTTTCCACCTCCAATTTGGTCTCCCTCTTCTCCTCGTTCCCTCCACCTCCGACACATATATCCTCTTGGTCAATCTTTCCTCACTCATTCTCTCCATGTGCCCAAACCACTTCAAAATACCCTCTTCTGCTCTCTCAACCACGCTCTTTTTATTTCCACACATCTCTCTTACCCTTACGTTACTCACTCGATCAAACCACCTCACACCACACATTGTCCTCAAACATCTCATTTCCAGCACATCCATCCTCCTGCGCACAACTCTATCCATAGCCCACGCCTCGCAACCATACAACATTGTTGGAACCACTATTCCTTCAAACATACCCATTTTTGCTTTCCGAGATAATGTTCTCGACTTCCACACATTCTTCAAGGCTCCCAGAATTTTCGCCCCCTCCCCCACCCTATGATCCACTTCCGCTTCCATGGTTCCATCCGCTGCCAGATCCACTCCCAGATATCTAAAACACTTCACTTCCTCCAGTTTTTCTCCATTCATATATATGTATATGTATATATATATATATATATATATATATATATATATATATATATATATATATAATGTCGTAAGGGAACCCTTGAGTGTGGTGTGCCGCGGCTAGTGCAACAAGCTACCACAGGAAGAAAGGCCGGGTACGGAGCACGGTAAACGTGTGTGAATGTTTGTGAGTTGAGCCGAGTTCGTTATGGAGGAGACAAGTGTGTGAGGAGGAGGGGAGGGGGAGCAAACTTGCCACAGCTGTTCAACCACCGGCGTGAACACGTGCGTCCCTGGCCTCACCACTCTAAACATATCCACAAGACTCATGTACTCATAATTTTTCTCGTACTCATATGAGTCTCTCTCCGTGGGTCTATGTTGGCCTCTGGCATCACGCTGCCACCCTTCAGGTCCAGCAAGGCGACAACTTAACCCAGGGCAGACCGCTAGCAGGCAGTACAGCAGCAAGCAAAACTGAAGCAAACTCCAGGTACCGACCGCTGCGACAAGAGGTACTCATACGAGCCGCATCAATATACTCCACCTCAAGGGGTACCCATGGCCAACATGTATCACAATACATGAAAAACGTAAGTGTATACCATGATCATAATGAACCCTCAGTACATCACTGTTTATTGATATTTCACAACTAAATGTCTCAGTAATTTGCCATAAACTACGTAATTGTCAATGATCATGGTTGTAGTTATAGTACGGGAATAAGGTTGTGCTCTTGCTGGTTGTGGGTGTCTTGGCATACGGTCTTGATGGTTGCTGCTGTGGTTGTACTGGGCGTTGGTAAATATGGGTGTGGTGGTTCAAGTCACTATGGACATGGAAGTATGTTGTTGGAACGGCTGTGGTGGCTGTAAGTGTGGTCGGTGGCGTCTGTGATTATAAGATGGGCGAGTGAGGAAGGTGTTGTACTCACCTGTAGCGGGACATCCTGCAGGAGCGGCTGATCAGGGGCTGCCTCTACACCATCCACCGCACCTGTGAACACACGGGTTTCTTCTTATCAGACAAGAGCAATATAGCTATGTCGTGTCGACAGTAGACACCAATATGCATGTCCTGTCTACAGTAGACAGGAAGGTAACCATCATGAGGAAGCCATATCAGCATGAGGTAATATCCCAGTCGCCTGACCCCGTCAGCCGGACTCCCCTACATATAACCCTACCTCTCTACTATCAATCCCTTTCCCTTCCATCCTATAATAACCTACAACTTCTTATATTCCTCCTTACCTAAAACATCTAACTTCCCTCTTTACTTACAACTCCCATCCCGTCTTTATAGTTGAGGAAGTCACGATATTCTTACTGTTCTTCACAAGATAATCTCGTCATGGGCCATCAGCTATACTACCTCGCTTTCCTAAGTACCTACCGATAGCTTCTCCCGTTCCTCCCTCCCTATAATCATTCCCTTCCCTTCCCTACCTATAACTCCAACCTTCACCCATCCTCCCATAACTCCTTCCTCCCTTCCATTAATATAGCTCCTACATCCCCTCCCTCCCTCCCTGTAACTAAAATTTCTCCTTACCTATAACGTCTCCCTTCACTCCCTATATCCCCCCCCCCCTTTCCTTTCTCAGTCCTACCCTTTGCCTTGCCGTTGTCCAGTAGTAACTACAGGCGTTAGTACACTTATTTACATAACAACTTAAGTCATGACCCACGAGTATCAAAGTACACAGTCAAACGAATTATACACAATCCCCCCCTCCCCACCCACTTCAACTATATTACAGGAATATCATTCTTGTTTGTAATCTCGTATGTGCACACATTGAACTATTAACTTTAATGCCTCTCTCTCTCTCTCTCTCTCTCTCTCTCTCTCTCTCTCTCTCTCTCTCTCTCTCTCTCTCTCACACACACACACACGCAACCCATCTACTGCCTCCCTCCCTCACGATCACCTCTCCACACATCCTCGTACTGGTCAACAGGCAACACATCACAATCTGGAGAACCTGTTCGGTACATACTGGGTAAATGTCTATGTTAAACTTCCAGCTAACACGTCAACCAGCATGGTAATGTTAACAATATTCTAAGACACTCTATTAACACCTTTATGAAGTGTTTCTCCCACGTTGTACGCCAGACTCCTGACACATCTGTTATGGCTGTAAACAACATAAGTCATGACGAACGTTTATAAAGGAAGGTGAGGTGAGAATGTCCGCGTGTGTGTGATGGTGGTGAGGTCACCAGGATGTGGGTGTGAGACGGGTGAGGTGGTCAGTCATCCTAATGAGGGATGGGTGTGTGTGTGTGTGTGTGTGTGTGTGTGTGTGTGTGTGTGTGTGTGAGAGAGAGAGAGAGAGAGAGAGAGAGAGAGAGAGAGAGAGAGAGAGAGAGAGAGAGAGAGGGGGGGGGGGGTGAGAGAGCAGTACTGACCGTGTCTGAGACTCAGCAGGTGGTGACGGTGGTGATCCTGCAGTGTGGACACCTGGTGCTGGTGGACGTCCTTCTGCTTCTCTAACTCGGCCTCCAGCTCCTCCACGCGCCGTCGTAACTGTACCACAAGAGAAACACACAGTCGTGTCATAACCATGGAAGTGGCCCTTGTCAGGCTATCATTATTGGCTTACATCATCCCAGGGTTAACTACCTGATGCATATGAAGGAAAGACTTCGTTTGGTCGCCCGACCTTAACTGCTGATCTGCAAAACTGATGAACTGAAAATAAAACAAGTACCTATCCTCTCACGATTCATTAGTAATAATTCTTTAATATTACCAAGATAAACTAAGAAATTGATGAAGCCATCTACAGCAGCAGATGATAAGGGAAGATAATCCCACCAGTAGTACGAGTGACAAAGAGAGAACCACAAAGCGGTGCTACACTGCCTACGGTCAGGTCTAATGTCCTGGTACACCAGCAGCAGGTACCTAGTCCTTGTACCTTGTTATACCGTTAAGATAACCTAAACACTCTAGTAATATTACCCCTGAAGAACCAGGATTCTTACACACATCCCTCGTCTTACTGAACAATTGTACACAATCACAACCTAATGTACGACAAATAAACACCGTATAATGACTGGACACTAAATATAATGAGGTGTACAATGACTGTCGGGGTAGCAGAGGGTGGAGAAGCAAGGAGAGAGGCCTTCCTGGTGTGGCCCACACACCTCCCTGCCATGTACCACCATATAAACACCAGTCCTGGGACACGACCCAGGCTCCGGTACACAACAGGTGGACACTACTGACTGAGGCAGGGAGCGCCGAGTACAGCTTGGGTCAGGCGTATGCCACAATAGCCTAAGACTGTGTGACTATTTGTTGTACTACCTACTACTCTTACTCTGTGCATAGGTCAACACTTACTATGTTTTCTAAACGAGAGTTACCTGCGACAGTCGTAAGTCTTCTATAGTGTTGATGGGTTGTAAGAGGTTGAGACAGTGTTACCAAGATGTGTGAGGCCATACTGGGCAGGGTCTTAGTCATGACACTGGTGCACATAATGCTGTAGGCCATGCAGGGTTCAGCTATGCATTGATGACCCCATAACCACTCCTTTCAATACACACTAATTTCACATGTCAAAGCTCGACTAATTTCATACCAAAAAGTAAAAAAAAAAATCATATGTTGATACAGAAAGTAGTAAAACTCATGATCGTACTGTCATTTACACCTTTGAATTAGATTCTGCTAAACACTAGACGTGGTCTGACTAAATGTGTGTGTGTGTGTGTGTGTGTGTGTGTGTGTGTGTGTGTGTGTGTGTGTGGCAGCAGCAACACAGCACCAGCATAAAGACTTTATAAGGGAGGGGAAGAGGGGGAGGGAAGCACGATGGGGGTAGCGGGGAGGTTAAAGCAGGTGTGTGTGTGTGTGTGTGTGTGTGTGTGTGTGTGTGTGTGTGTGTGTGTGCAGGTGTGGCCCACAGTCCTCAGCCGCTCCTCGAGACACATCAAGAGACCCCAGCAGTCCCCGGTCACCAGCAGATAGTGAGGACGACACTCAACACGTACGCACCACGAAACATGTACAGCAGAAACACACCTTAAATTACGAACATCTTCTCAAAGCTAGCCCATGTCAAGTATATATATGTACATACATACATATATATATATATATATATATATATATATATATATATATATATATATATATATATATATATATATATATAAATCTTTCAAACTATCCGCCATTTCCCGCGTTAGCGAGGTAGCGTTGAGAACAGAGGACTGGACCTTTGAGGGAATATCCTCACCTGGCCCCCTTCTCTGTTCCTTCTTTTGGAAAATTAAAAAAAAAAAAAAGGAGAGGGGGAGGATTTCCAGCCACCCGCTCCCTCCCCTTTTAGTCGCCTTCTACGATATGCAAGGAATACATGGGAAGTATTCTTTTCATACTATTCGCCATTTCCCACGTTAGTGATGTAGCGTTCAGAACGGAGGAGTGAGCCTTTGAAGGAAATCCTCACTTGGCCCCCTACTCTGTTCCTTCGCTCGGAAGATTAAAAATGGGAGGATTCCCAAACCCTTGCTCCCTCCCCTTTTAGTCGCCTCCTACGACACGCAGGGAATACGTGGGAAGTATTCTTTCTCCCCTACCCCAAGGGATAATATATATATATATATATATATATATATATATATATATATATATATATATATATATATATATATATATTTTTTTTTTTTTTTTTTTTTTTTTTGCCGCTGTCTCCCGCGTTTGCGAGGTAGCGCAAGGAAACAGACGAAAGAAATGGCCCAACCTACCCCCATACACATGTATATACATACGTCCACACACGCAAATGTACATACCTACACAGCTTTCCATGGTTTATCCCAGACGCTTCACATGCCCTGATTCAATCCACCGACAGCACGTCAACCCCGGTATACCACATCGCTCCAATTCACTCTATTCCTTGCCCTCCTTTCACCCTCCTGCATGTTCAGGCCCCGATCACACAAAATCTTCTTCACTCCATCTTTCCACCTCCAATTTGGTCTCCCTCTTCTCGTTCCCTCCACCTCCGACACATATATCCTCTTGGTCAATCTTTCCTCACTCATTCTCTCCATGTGCCCAAACCATTTCAAAACACCCTCTTCTGCTCTCTCAACCACGCTCTTTTTATTTCCACACATCTCTCTTACCCTTACGTTACTTACTCGATCAAACCACCTCACACCACACATTGTCCTCAAACATCTCATTTCCAGCACATCCATCCTCCTGCGCACCACTCTATCCATAGCCCACGCCTCGCAACCATACAACATTGTTGGAACCACTATTCCTTCAAACATACTCATTTTTGCTTTCCGAGATAATGTTCTCGACTTCCACACATTCTTCAAGGCCCCCAGAATTTTCGCCCCCTCCCCCACCCTATGATCCACTTCCGCTTCCATGGTTCCATCCGCTGCCAGATCCACTCCCAGATACCTAAAACACTTCACTTCCTCTAGTTTTTCTCCATTCAAACTCACCTCCCAATTGACTTGACCCTCAACCCTACTGTACCTGATAACCTTGCTCTTATTCACATTTACTCTTAACTTTCTTCTTTCACACACTTTACCAAACTCAGTCACCAGCTTCTGCAGTTTCTCACATGAATCAGCCACCAGCGCTGTATCATCAGCGAACAACAACTGACTCACTTCCCAAGCTCTCTCATCCCCAACAGACTTCATACTTGCCCCTCTTTCCAAAACTCTTGCATTCACCTCCCTAACAACCCCATCCATAAACAAATTAAACAACCATGGAGACATCACACACCCCTGCCGCAAACCTACATATATATTTATATATATATTTGCTTTCAGGGTTATCACAGCGCACACTTATCTGCATGAGCGACTTATCCACCCTCCAGGCAACTACTGATATAGTTATGATTCTCGAGAAACATTTCCTCTCTTAATTTCGGTCACCGAATGATCTCTGATGGAGGAAGCAACAACTTCATTTGACGAATCTTCAAGGACACAATAATATCTGTAACACTTTTCTTAAATCTCTCGTTTACCTCAAAACACAACCATATTCTGAACATATAAGACATAACTCTATCCTGCTTCCTTAATACTGAGGGTGTTGTGTAGGTGACTATCATGTGAGCTGGTCTTCTATATATCCGGGTACCTTATCCGCCCCAGTATGGAGGACTGTACACATCGAGCCCAGGTGCATCAATCGACGACCTTCACCTCACCTGCAGGAGAGGCTGTGGGCTGCCTGACTACAGCCGTCTACCTACGACAGGAAAGCTTCCCTCCCCTGGCAGCCCTTACCCAAGCCATGCGGGCACTCCCCCCGTCTCCCCTACCCAGGCCATGCGGGGACTCACCCAGTTGGGGGTGCCACGTGGAGGCAGCCAACACCTGGCTGGGATCACACCTGGTGGTGGGGAAGGCGGGTCTCGGCGTACACAAGTGGTTACCATAGTGGGACAAAACCTCCAGTACCTCCCCAGCTCAATATATACATACAGTGCACATAGCACACTACAACAATCCCAGCCATAGAGTAACCACTACACCACACCATACACACACTCACTCTACTACCTACTATAACCAACACACACACACACACACACACACACACACACACACACACACATTTCTTTACATAAGACAAATGCATTACAGGCGACAATACCCCACATGATACATACACACGAGGCCAACACCAAGTATATCATACGTCTTGACATTATACTGTGTTCGTGTTACTGCTACAACCTACAATTCAAGTCTACTACATGATGCCCTGACCTTACCACAACCCCCACTGACACAGGTGTGACCTAACACACGGTGACTAAACACCATCATAACCCTACCCATCATGTGATGAGTCGTGTGCTGAGGAACTACATCATTACCCCCTGAGTGAATGAGTCAGCTTCAGTTGTCTACTGCCTCATCAGACGGGGGTGTTGACTCACTCCTCACCCACATATGGCTGGAGAGGTTTATGATCACCGTGAATGAGTGAGTCACTGCCAGGTGTGTACTGCCTCACCAGACGAGGCGGTCGACTCGTCCCTCACCCACCTGTGGCTCCTCCACTACCCATCAACAGGTGGGGGACGTTCGGCTAAGCCTGCCCCAGTGCACCCACTCAACCTCCCTGCCAAATAGCACCCAACCTCCCCTGGCATCAGCGACAGGGTACGTGGACCGACGCGGTAAAACGGCCAACGTCCATGTCAGCAAGCGAGGACGCAGCTTCAGCACTCCTACAACATAAACACCAGCTACATTACTGGCCACACCAGACCCCGTCTCCATCACCAGGAGCTGTCACCTGCACCAACCATCCCAGGACTCCAGTTTTCTGCCTCACAGGAGGGCAGAGGTCTCAGACACCACAGGTCATGGTATATACAATCTCCTCGTACACTGGCACCTCAGGTTCTGCATTACCCTGACGATCCACAACCCCAAGAATAACCGACCGCTTTGCTGTACATGATCCCATACTGCTAACCTGATATAACAAGAAGCGATGGCGGGGGAAGGTAATGTCTGGCGTTCAGACACTCGATATTTACGCGACTGAAAATTATTTCGTGCCGTGCAGCAGGTGAGGAATGGTCTGGCGGGTAGGAAGCATGGTTGGCAGGATATGGCTGTATGCTGCTGTTGCACTCATGAACTGCTGATGTTGCTTGTCTGAGGCTTTGTTATACCGGTGCTTGGCTTGTTACCACCATCATCCACCCACGTCAGCACAAAATAGTGGAAGAAATCCACTCCATGCAGTTCTAACTTTCTCTTACTTCCTTCACGAATACCAGGTCTGCTGCAAGTGGGTCCACATACATACTAACGCCATCTGTACAACCACCTTAATCTTACAACCCTCACACTGGAAAACACACACACACACACACTGTCTGGATGGTGTATGTTTATATACAGTAATGTACTCCCGACCTCCACACCAGGGGAGGTCATAACCAACTCAGGAAAAACTAAACGACTTTGAAGAAAATTCTTCCTCCAACACGTGATCGCTGTGACCCGCCTGCAGGAGTGGCAGAGGGAGACAGCTATGATCAGCTGTGCTGCAGCAGCTGCTATATTCCCTGGCTACAAATATGATCCGGGCCGCACGCTCCACACGTCACAATATAGTAGGCTAACATTCAAGAATATGAAGATCATAGCCGTACGAGAAATATACAGACAATCAAATATTGGATGTGATCATTGGCAGAAGACCATTATTGACGCAAACTAAACCCATCAAGTGGGTACGACGACTGAACTCTTCCGGAAGAACGACTTAACCCCATGAGGAAAACCACTGAAAGTCGTCTCACGCACGTGAGTGATGTCGTACTCCTGGTAAGGTTAGGTCATCGTGCTATTGAGGTTAAATCACTTCTACGTGATACGACCATCTACCCCCACGTACATACGTCAATTAACTTACACCTGAGGTGCATAACTCATATATCTGAATTATTTCCCCCTGTTAAAGAAAGATCTGCCACCGTAGGTAGTGTCTCCACCTGTAAAAGAAGTATTTCCCCCACATACTGTCAATGTTTGTTGTCCTGTGGACGATCCACAATCTCTGCAGCATATTATCATTACTTCTGAAGCCTACCCTGAAACTCTCCTCTTGTGAGAGAAAACCAGATTACAGAAAACGGGTAACATATCAACTACCTCCAACTACTGTAACTGTATGGCACGACAGACCACGAGAGTGTCAAGTGATTACATCTTTTTCGTAGATAATAAATACAGTGAGCGTCCTTCAGTGTTACGGGTTAATACTGGGGAAATTTCACGTTTCTTCGTTTTGAGGTACTACAATCATACATACTAAATGGACACATTTTGTGCAATATGGTTCTATCTATATCAACATACTGGAATATACATGAACAAACATTAAGTGTGTGTGTGTGTGGAGAAGGCTTTGGTTTGTTCGAGGAGGTTGGGTGCTCTGGTACAATAGTAACAACCAACAAGGTGGTTGGTGGAAATGGCACAGCCAATAAGGGTCATGGGGCAGTAGTACAACCAATCAGAGTGGTTCGGGCACTGGTACAACTAACTAGAGGGGTGGGGGGTTAATGGTACAACCAAGAACGTTATCAATGTATTGAGGACAAGCTAGCAGCATGGTGGTTTAGGGTGGGGGCCCCATGTGAACAATGGGGCTACAACCGGCGGAAAAGGCGTGTTCCGGTAACGTGTTAAACTGGCCCGCTTAATGTGATATAAGAGGTGTAGTGGTGCTGGTCATGTGATGGTATCATGTGAGGAGAGTGGTCATGTGATGGTATCATGTGAGGAAAGTGGTCATGTGATGGTATCATGTGAGGAGAGTGGTCGTGTGATGGTATCATGTGAGGAGAGTGGTCGTGTGATGGTATCATGTGAGGAGAGTGGTCGTGTGATGTTATCATGTGAGGAGAGTGGTCGTGTGATGGTATCATGTGAGGAGAGTGGTCGTGTGATGGTATCATGTGAGGAGAGTGGTCGTGTGATGGTATCATGTGAGGAGAGTGGTCGTGTGATGGTATCATGTGAGGAGAGTGGTCGTGTTATGGTATCATGTGAGGAGAGTGGTCATGTGATGGTATCATGTGAGGAAAGTGGTCATGTGATGGTATCATGTGAGGAGAGTGGTCGTGTGATGGTATCATGTGAGGAGAGTGGTCATGTGATGGTATCATGTGAGGAGAGTGGTCGTGTGATGGTATCATGTGAGGAGAGTGGTCGTGTGATGGTATCATGTGAGGGCAGTGGTCATGTGATCGAATCAAGTGAAGACAGAGGTTTTCAACACACCACTCTGACACGTGTGCTATATAATGGCAAAGAATGTCTTTGGGGAGGAGAGACCTTCATTACGTTTACTGGCCGCATAAGCCAATTTCAGCACCTCTCTCTCTCTCTCTCTCTCTCTCTCTCTCTCTCTCTCTCTCTCTCTCTAAATTCCTTCTCCACTTCCTGGTATCTTCAGATGGATGTACAATGCCACCAATTAACACACTGAACATACTTGGTATCACCGAAACATCTAACTGTTTTCCAAATCTCACATTATATAAATAGCCAAGTTTGTTTCTAAGAAAATGAGAGTCCGGTTTAGATGTCGTGAATTCTCTGGCTCTGACCAGTTGCCCTGTTTTCACGAAGGATTGATCCGTTCTTGTCTGGACTAATGCCCTCACATCTGGAGTGGTTCTTCATCTACGTATCTACCAGAAAAAGTTGAACTAACCTCACAACCTAACCATTCATACAACGTCTCAGTGGTGCTTAACTTTCCACTCTACTTTAGGTAATTCTTTGGTTTGTGCTGGGTACCAGTGTGACCCCATTAGTTAAACTACGTCTTCCTGGGCAAGGTATTGCCTCACATAATTACGCTGTGGCCGTTGGCAATTCAAGGATGGGTCGTTGTGATGTCTGTTTTTTCCCTACGCCGCTAAACTTTGCAACTTTCCCCTCTGCTGTCTTTCGTAACAATATGAACTAAACGTTCTTGAAATACAAGTTCTTAATTTTCTCTAAATCTTTTAAACTGCTTTCCGTCTCTCACATGAACCTTTCATAATCCCTCTCCAAATTTCAATTAAAGCCTGGCCTCTATGTGGATTTTTGTCCATAATGAAGCCTTTAAAAAAGATGAATGTGATGGTTATCATGTGATAGTAAACTGCGGGACTAGTAGTTATGTGATGGTCTCATGAGGAAATGGTGAATGTGATAATATCACGGAGGAATGGTGGTCATGTGGTGGTACTGTGGTGGTATTGTGGGAGTGGAGATCATGTAACAGTATGTAGGAATATTGGCAGTGTGATGGTAGTAGCGGATGTGGCAACAGTAGTAATCAGTAACTTCTTCGTGAAATAAAATCAATTTGTAGGAGTGTACAACTGGGGCAGGATGTATTACAAATGTTTACATAACACGGAGGGAGGAAGTACATATAACACGGCTACAATACTCCTTCACACCACACTAGTCGTGGGCCATGTGGGGAACTCTAGTACGAAGAACATGTAATATACATGACCCAGGAGGAAGAAGAATACACTAAGTCTGGCAAGAACATGTTATGCAAGTGACGCAACTCACGGGTAAATAACAAAATGTTCTGCCAAATTATACACAGGAAGTAGACCAGCGTTACATATATAATGGTTTATACGTGTTCCTCTGAGGGTAGCAAGCCAAAGTTACCACAAAACAGCAGAAAATTGGGTGAAAGTATTTCAGACGAGTCCAACATCTTTAATGCCCACCAAAATATATAGCAAGGTATCTATGAATATATCATAAAGCATGGAAAGTGGACGAGGTAAGGCACAAGTCTTACACAAGGCAGATACGGAACCTAACAGACCAGTAAATACAGATAGACAATGACTGAAGGTGATCATTATCAGGAGATAACTATATAAATCTAACTGAACTTTTATCCAAGATCCTAGTCAGAAACATTTTTAGTAGGCTGCCGTGAACGTTCGGGTCAGGTCGAACCCCTACAAACCAGCCAATACAGGAAGCTACAGAGGATTGTAGCCCGCTCCTCAGGGTAAACCACGACGCGCTGCTGACCCCACACAATAACATTTATAAGCTCAGTAGGAAGGATTCTCTGGTGGTGGTCTCATAAGGCTCGTCTCACAGCAACATATCCATTGTGACAAATCATGAATGGCCAGATGGCCGTCTCGCCTCACCAGGCCGTGCGCTTTGTCTATTCACCACATAACATTTCTACCACAATACAAAGACAAACAGACACTGGAAATACCAAACCCAAGATCACGACGGTTTAACGCTTGTGTATGACAGCCTAAATCTTCACCTCACCCTTCACGGACTAATGTGAATGGCTGAATGTATTCTAATATTGGGAGTAAACCTACAAAGAAGAAAAAAAAATCATACTAAGAATAAAAAGAAATAGAAAACGGATACAAGAGGCATCAGAGAGAGAGAGAGAGAGAGAGAGAGAGAGAGAGAGAGAGAGAGAGAGAGAGAGAGAGAGAGAGAGAGAGAGAATCATGAAGATCTGGAAATGCTGATGATGATAATTCAACGGCCCTACACGCGTTGTCTTCCTGCATAGTACGTTATCCTTCCGTGGGTGGGCGGTGGGCACGGTGCTATTACGCCCACAAATGCTAACATCTACACACGTCCTACACAGCTACATAAAGGACGAATGTTACTGGTGTGTGTGTGTGTGGGGGGGGGGGGGTGTCCCTCACCACGACTCCTACACCCATACTCACGAAAAATTAGATATATGGGCTGCTACAC
The DNA here is from genome assembly GCF_036320965.1 of Panulirus ornatus. Classification (NCBI taxonomy): domain Eukaryota; kingdom Metazoa; phylum Arthropoda; class Malacostraca; order Decapoda; family Palinuridae; genus Panulirus; species Panulirus ornatus. The sequence continues at coordinate 548,792 of NC_092249.1, read as the reverse complement.
TGACCCCTTACCAAACATTAGCCTAAGGAGAGGTGCGACAGCTGGTTGGGGGTTGGGGCCGAGGCCCAGTGGACGGCCTTACCTACAAACCAGTTACCTCAACAACCAGTTTGTTTCCGCTGGTGACGTGGTCTGATTACGATTACAGCCTCGTCACCACTCCCCGGCCATCCTCGACCACCCTATGGGGCGCCACTATGAATCCAAGGAGGTAGGAACCCCGCACCCTCGGGACCATAACTACGGCGCAGGTGACTGTCCTCAAGGTGAGATGGTGGGGCAGAGAACAGGTTGGTGTTGGTAGCTGGACACCACGTGACCACCGTCCACCCCACAGCTGCCTTCCACCATCAGGAACTCAACATAAACAAGAACATTTAACAACTAGGGGAGAGAGGATGGGTGGGTGGGAGAGTGAGTGAGGGGAAAGACGAGCCTGTAGACGGAGGTGTTACTGACACGAGTTGCGGTAACTGACTCCAGCCACACCCCCTACACCCGCCCCACCACACCACCTCTCCAACATCCATGACTACTTCCAGTATTATTATGTGGCACACACGAGAGAAGACCTGGTGCAGTCTGTTGAGGACGGGACAGATGGTCATGAGGAAGGCTCCAGCAGTGGACAGGCGGCAAACAAGACGGTCAAAAAGTAATAAACAAGGAGGGGAAAAGTAGAGAAAAAAGAATAGGCAGATGAAAAATAAAACGGCAATGTAGAGGGTGAGAGGGCAGGCAGGTGAGGAGGAGGAGCGAGGAAACAAGAGATTATGATGTCATAAAGAGGTGGGAAGAGGAACAGGTATGGTGCAGGGGGGAAGAACGAGGAGGCGAGGGTGATAGAGATTAGGAGGGGGACTAGGGTGACATAAGGAGGAAGATGGTGACTTGCATGACTAAAATACATTATCACAACACTATAATTCTCAAATAACTTTTTTACCTCATCAACTGGTGTTACGGTAAGTGGTGTCAGCTAGTCTCATCTAGAATTTACAGTTAGTGAATTGTCAAGCGGGCATGAGCACACCTTATCTCTACTGATGTATCCACTTAGAGTAAATAATACACGTTTATTCCAAAGGATACGACATCAACATGACGACACCCAAGAACGACCATAATGCAACAGGACCACACCAACACGACCACAATTCAGCAACCCTTTGCCTTCACTTGCCCCACATGGAGATCCTCAGACAGTGCCCCTGCACACATGACGCACACGGCTTAAACGTCTCCTTCACCTGGCATAAGGTGACTGTGTTCAGGGTAGGGTACCCTAGACAGGCCTTGCAAGGAGCCAGGCCTACCATCTTCATCCGCCGTCACCACGAAGAACCTGGACCTCTAAGCCAAGCTCGTCCTCAGAGCACCTCAAACAACAGCTCGGGACAACCCAGCCGACCTGGGACCCCGTGGGAGTGAAGAGGGTGAGAGGCGAGGTGTAACGGGGCAGGGGATCCGGAATGAGACGGTTAACGTGGGCATGAGAAGGAATAGAGCGAAGACATTAGCCCGTACACCACGCAGGGGCTGCCGTCTGGCATATCGCGCGCACACACACACACACACACACACACACACACACACACACACACACACAGTAGGCCCCAAGACCCTAAGGGGGCCTTCAGTCCCTAAAGTTGTCGGTGTCCGTACAAGACATGGACATGACAGGAACACGTCACCATCACAAACTCTTCTAGTTGGACGCTTGGAGTCAAAAACATTCACACAACATTCGTTATTTCCAATTTCACCTACGCCTGATCTTCCTCCCTATCCTGCACACAACATGGCTTCCCACGAAAGGTTACAGAAAAGGGCATGTGTGATCACCCTCGGTCCCTTTCACACCACCTGCCGGGAGGAGCTGCACACAGCGGTCGTCCTGCCTCTCTCCTGCACCTCATCTAACACTTACGAAAAGCTACAGTACCACTCTCCTTCCACCAGAGATCCTCGTCCCTATGTTGCACTTCGGCACCGCAAATCCAAAATCGCATTATGCCAATCCAAACTCATACAGAGCGCCTCAGAAACATCTCCACTGCAACCAGCGTGAACATGATCAATCATCAGGGGACTATCACCGAAGTATTCATGGCTGTCCCACCGTGTATACTGTATGAATCATCTGTGCATACTTCATCACTAACATATGATCGAGAATCCTAAACTGATGGAAGTAAGGGTTAGAAGACAAGGCTAAAGATGTCAGACGGCAACACAAGGAGAAACGCTACTAAGGTTCCACAGAACAGGATGAATTGTGAAGGGTTAACTCAAAGGCTGTACCGTCGAGCCTAAAGGCTGTTCTGTCGTGCAAGAATGTCGTTCCGTCGGAGATGATGCGAAGGACGCATCAAGAAAACGAGAGACAACTAACCAATAATACTTCTACACACTTACATGACCCCTCCATAAGATCCGAATGATAAACGTTACCAAACAAAGGAAAGAGAAATATGCAAGGAAGACGCCTCATCTGGGCTACTCCCCCTTCACCCCTCAGTAACACTTGGACTATCACGGCAGACACCTTCAACAACGGGAAGCTTCACATCCTGGGAAACCTTGTGCCGTCTGCACCCCGGGGGACTTGGCCTGTGTCAGTAACATTATCATCTACATCATCCTTCATTCTCGTCGGGGGAAAAAAGATAAAACAAATCAATCTTAGTGAACCCTGATAAACATCTCAGTATTCCCACCACACAGAAACACACCTCTTACTTTATCCAGATAAACACATCTTTAAGCGTGGTAACAAACACTCAGCTGAGGCCCCGGGAATCCATTTACTTACCAATCAAAGGATGGATGAACAGCTAGGCGGGCTGTGTGCCGAGTGCCCGCACCAGGGATCGAACCCGAAGCCAATGGATTAGAAGTCAGCCATACTTACTACCTAACCTAAGGGGCGCTGATAATTTCACAAGTAAATACAAGTCCTGAACAATAATCATAAACAAGGACTATAATCAAGTTGTTGAACCCTCGTGACATCACCATACTTACGGTCTTCATATAAAGTAATAGTCTTGGCTGTTCAAAAGCTATTTGGTTTGTGCATTCTAGACACTACCTACCACTTGCACTAAGGCTATCAATCGCAGTTCATCATACGAGAAAGAAGACCGACAGCAAGAGGTCTTGTGGCTAGCTCATGGATGCAGACCCGAAGACCCCAGCAGTGGTTCTTGTAGCACACACACACACACACACACACACACACACACACACCTCGTTACTTTCACCTCTTGACAGTAACTTAGAGTACACGTGTTCTGTGTGTTCTGTACAACCTTTCCTCCATAAAATCACCAACCATCGTGTGCGCACCTCACAACACCCGCTACTCCGTAACCTGACCAACACCTCCGTGACTGGCCTTTTAACACGCATAAACATCATGTTTCCTCAGTATGGGAGGTTGGCCTTCCAAACCAACGCACGCCAAACTCTGATTTCTCAATTTGCTGTTGATACTTGAGCCGGCAAGAGGTGGTGGATATGCTTAACACGAAGGAATAAATCTTCTCTTACGGTAATCAAGAGCCACCAGTGGCTGATCAAACGGCCTTGCACGCCAACAGCCACGGATGAGGACTGTGGTTCCCGTGTGGTGCTGGGGACCAGGATATAGTGAAGCACGGAGAACCACGTTCCTCGTTACGTCCACCAGTGTGTAGGCCACGGTGTTATGACGGACGGGGCCATAACAACGCCACCCCCCACCACCACCAAACCTCCCACACAATCCTTACACCTCCACCTCCAGTCACCATGGGAACCACGTGGCCCCCCACACAACAGGAAAATTTAATAGCCATTGTCATGACTCGATATGACCGAAAGGGACCTACGTGATCCGTTGCCATGACTGTTATGACCGTCACGATATTAAGAGAATGGTGACTGCATTTACTCCAAGGCAGGTAAGCTATTTCACTATACTCTAAGAATACATACCATTATGTGTATCTATGTCATCTATACACGAGGCCTATAACACAATTACAAAACTTTACACCGACCCTCTCCAAATAATCACAAACAGAAGGAAAACTGGCCAGAACATGTTACAAAAGATATAATATTTCAAATAATTTCCTGGGTGTAGAGGACCAGCTCTACGTCATCTTCCCGTCTGCTAACATCTTCAGCAATACTTCCTAAAAGTTTTGCTGCAGGAGGCAATAGATGAAATTTCCTTCGCTACACATACGAGAGGAGGGCAGTATCCTGCATAGAACACAAGTGTTGCATATAACTGGCCAAACATATGTCATGAGTTGCTCCACATGTCAATGGATGACCAGATGATACTGGGACACACACACACACACACACACATTATACTACAAGTTAACGTAAATTCCCACATTCGAATGTGTCACATCCACCGGCAATAACCAGACACATATCCCCAGCCGTACTGACGTTATGGAAAATGTTAGAAATTCTGTAATTTCCTTTGACAAGGCTGCAAGATGGACGGGTGACGGCTAGGGCGGCGGGTTCAGAGGCTGTCAGGTGAGGCTTCCTGTGACGAGGTAGGTACACGAGGAGACCTGATAGTGGGAGGCTAGTGTGGGCAGGGGGAGGATAGTGTGGGTAGTGGGAGGCTAGTGTGGGTAGGGGGAGCCAGTTAAAGGGAAGGCGTTGATGTTTGGTGTTGTGGGGAGGGTAGAATGTGCCACGTCACTAAGTCAACCCTCCTCCCCCACCAACACAAACAACTGGCGACACACATACCCCACCACCCACCAACATTGGTGGTGGAAAGGTGAACGCCCCAACACACCCGATCCCTCCTAGAGTCTTAAGACACTCTCCTCCTCACCCTCACCCAACATACTTTAACTACCTCCATGTAAGAGTGCGTTACCACGACACAAATGACAGAGTTCCTGCCTCACCACCTACCCTCAGGCGAGACGGGACCTCAAGTGCGAAACACGCACTTGCGCATTCATCCTCCAGTCTCCCACACGCACTCAAACTCGCCCTCCCGTCCCACACACACACACACACACACACACACACACACACACACACACACACACACACACATCAAACCATCACAGAGACAGACACTCAGCCACCCGTCCCCAACGCAGACAGGCAGACAGGCAGACAGCCACCCAAGTAATACAATGAAACTCTATGATAGGGGCTTTAATAGCTGCAGGACTGGGGTGGGGCAAACTGAAGGTTACTAGCAGGGAGATGGAAGGGCAATAAGGGTGGTGGAGACACAGGTCATATTCATCCTCGTCGTCCCACAAAGCGTGAAGGAAAACATTTCCTTCCTCAGGTCACAGTACGAACCCACGATCCCCTCCCCCTTTAACATACATAAATACATACACACGACCCCCACCCTACACATATATACATACACGTGCCATACACACGACTTCCACCCTACATAAACATACATACAAGTGCCATTCGCACGACTTCCACCCTACATAAACATACATACAAGTGCCATTCGCACGACTTCCACCCTACATAAACATACATACAAGTGCCATTCGCACGACTTCCACCCTACATAAACATACATACAAACATACACACGCCATACACAAGACCGACACCCCACAACCACTCACGTCCGCTGTAAGGCCAACCTACTTCTACTGTCTCCTGCTGGGGTTACAGTCTACCACCAGGGTCACTGTCCTGTACTACCGCTGAGGATGACCTGCTCTCCTGCACTGACAGGATGCACTACAGCATAGTAACTTGAGGGATGTGGTATAGCTCTGACACCAGCGACACCAGCACGTGGTGTAGCGGGTGCCATCACTGACATCGTCACCTACTAAACGTGACAGATTAGCGTGGGTCTACGTACACCCCCGACAACCACCCCTGCACCCAACACTACCCCCTCCCCAAGTTACACACGGGGCACCTCCCTGCCTTCTACACGATGCCACTTCTCAAGCTAGAAGCTGTGGGGTGTACTAGCCAGGCTAGGTAGAACGGGGTGTACTAGCCGGGCTAGGGAGAGCGGGGTGTACTAGCCAGGCTAGGTAGAACAAGGTGTACTAGCCGGGCTATGTAGAGCGGGGCGTACTAGCCGGGCTAGGTAAAGGACACAGGAGGTTCTGGCGACGTAGCGTGCCATAACAAATTACTAAACGAGCCAACATTATGCATGGCAACGATTGTAATTACGTCATCCACCTGGCTGGCACCACCTTCCCGCCATCTTGTTGCCTTCTTCCTCAGCCTCCTTCTATCTGGTCGTTCTCCCTCGTGCTGGCCTCCTGACAAGACCGGTTGCTTACTCATCTCTTTCACGCCTGCCTAGTTGACCACCTGCCCTAACTACCTATCTCCCATCCCAGCTGAAGACCTGCCCTGACTACCTACCTCCCTGCCCAGCTGACGACCTGCCCTAACTACCTATCTCACATCCAAGCTGAAGACCTGCCCTGACTACCTACCTCCCTGCCCAGCTGAAGACCTGCCCTGACTACCTACCTCCCTGCCCTAACTACCTACCTCCCTGCCCAGCTGACGACCTGCCCTAACTACCTACCTCCCTGCCCAGCTGAAGACCTGCCCTGACTACCTACCTCCCTGCCCAGCTGACGACCTGCCCTGACTACCTACCTCCCTGTCCAGCTGAAGACCTGCCCTGACTACCTACCTCCCTGCCCAGCTGACGACCTGCCCTGACTACCTACCTCCCTGCCCAGCTGAAGACCTGCCCTGACTACCTACCTCCCTGCCCAGCTGACGACCTGCCCTGACTACCTATCTCCCTGCCCACCTGACGACCTGCCCTGACTACCTACCTCCCTGCCCACCTGACGACCTGCCCTGACTACCTACCTCCCTGCCAAGCTGAAGACCTGCCCTGACTACCTACCTCCCTGCCCAGCTGAAGACCTGCCCTGACTACCTACCTCCCTGCCCAGCTGACGACCTGCCTTAACTACCTAACTCCCTGCCCAGCTGACGACCTGCCCTGACTACCTACCTCCCTGCCCAGCTGACGACCTGCCTTAACTACCTAACTCCCTACCCAGCTGACGATCTGCCCTGACTTCCTACCTTCCTGCCCAACAAATACCATATTATCAAGAGAATAATTCATTATCATCATCTATTTTGTCGAATGTGAGGACCAGGCCCTGGGAGGGATGATTAACTGGAGAGCAGCAAGTTAGACGCGACCACTCTAATACATAGCCCATCGAGAACAGTCATCTGACCTGGCCTGACCTCTTCCATCACCTGGCATTGCCCCCGTCTGTCTTCCATCACACTACCTCTCATCTGACACTACTACCTCACCTCTTCCATCAGGGAACATAAGCTAGACCCAGTCTCTCTCTCTCTCTCTCTCTCTCTCTCTCTCTCTCTCTCTCTCTCTCTCTCTCTCACACACACACACACACACACACACACACACACACACACACACACACACACACACACACACACACACACACACATACACACACACACACACACACCCAACCTATGGCTCAAACAAGATCATTACAACACACACGCCACCTCCTGCAGGTGAACCCTCTCCCTTGATTGAGTTCCCGATACAGTTTATCATAATGGCATCAGACAACACTATGCCCCACACTAACTCTTGACCTGTACACTACACTCTGCCCCAGCCCTATACACTACACCCTACCCACAGTTGGTGTTCGTGGTCAAAGAAGAAGGGAGAACCTTGGCACGGCCCCCTGAGTTCACCATCGGTATTGGGGGTGAGCTTTACCAGAAGACTCCACCCCCTCCCTCTATGCTGACCCAGACACAAGGCTCCGAGGGTCTGATGGTGTCCACGGAATCAACATGAGCCATGCCAGTACAACCCACCATTCTCTGCCACTGCCCGGGCGACCCCACGCCTGCTGCCGTCCACCAAGTGTTTATCCCCAGATCAATATGAGGCGGAGGTACACTCAAGTCATCAGCCAGGCCAGGGTCTCTAGTGGGTACCTGCCCTCCACACACCCAACAACCTGTCCTTAGACAACTCTCCCTGAACACGAACCCTGGTATGATGACCTACACACTGTGTTAACAGGGTCAGGTGTGGATGTTCTCGTTACTCACTGGTCAAAATTACATGTGTCCTGAATGACCATTTTACTGTGTCAAATGTTGCGGGCATCCAAGTTCATGATCCTCTAACACAGGCTGGAGCATACACACAGACCTTAACTGAGAAGCGAGAACATATTATCAAAATAGTGTGCACATGTGAGGTTGGCTGACGCCCCTCACTGTCAGGCAGGAGAGGCCACCATGAGACAATACGTTAAGGAGACCAAGTATACCAGCTGAGGCCAAGGAGAGTGTAGGTGGGGTAATTATCACCAGCCTCACATCCCTCATCACTTTACTATATACTGCACCATGAGCCACTCCACATGAGACAGGTGGTTACCATTACTGCTATCAGACTTTCTAAAGTTTTCATTACACATCATAATGCATCTAATGATCGTCAAAACATATATACAACAGGGTCGACCATAGAGACTGGAATCCATGTCCTGGCAGAGCCTCACGCGAGGAAGGTCTTACCCATTCAACACCAGATCAAACAATATGTGATATTACGAGGAAAATATCACGTTAAACACCCATAATAAGACATAACTGACAGTTAATAAAGTCAGTTAATAAAGATAAATACGAAAAGGAAATGAGTATGTCTGTGCAAGACACATCCTGGAGTATGAGGCTGGCTTTAGTTAGCCCACCGAGGGCAAACATGAAGACAAGCAACGGCTGGAGTCAACCACTATCGCAGTGGGTGGTCGTACACATGGAGCAGGTGTGGCACGTGAAGGTCCTGTCCTCCTTGGATGGTGGCGGCCGCTTCCACGGTGTGACAGACCCAGGGTTTACCCCTGGCGTGGGTCGCTGGCAATCCAGTGAAGTCCAGGATACAAGCCTACCGGCACGGCTCTCTACCGCTCCAATACTGCGTCTTAAGACTCCTGCAGTGCTCCCAACCACCCATGCACCGGTGCAACGTACCGCATGAGGAACCTGCTCGAGGCCTTGCTCCATGGTGGCTACCAAGAGCAGCAAGAGCCATTGGCGGACCCACGCGCTAACGCACATACTGGGAGCCTCACACACCCACCAAAACTGACCTTAACCGGGCGGGGATCTACGTCAAACAAGTGAGGGAAGAACAAATGTATTCTACCTGAAAGTGTGGGCGTCCCGTGTCCATCACCAGAGAAGCAAGGAGGGAGGGAAAGAGGGAGGGGTGGGTGGGTGGCTGGTGCTTCAGGGGGAGAGTAAGCTATACGTACACCCGTCCCGTACGTACACCACACTCAAAACCCACGCTTCACCTGATAAACTGAACATTTACCGACTATATAGTTTCAGGCGGAAGTCAAGGGCACATATCGGACTGAAGACCTGCTACCGTAGCGGCTTGTGAGTGTCCACAATTCCAGCATAAGAACACCTACTAACCCATGGACCCAGACCCACATCCAGCACAGGAGAACGTCAGTGAGAACATATGCTATGTACCTACACACTCGCGTCTTGGTCCACCTCCCTGCGGTAGGTATGGAAGTGGTGGTTCTCCTTCCCTCACACCATCACACCCAACAGGTGTGATCCACGGCTTGTGAGGGAGGGACTCACTCTGCCGGCGGTGGAGTGTACCGGGGACAACTCATGGCGATGGCTGGTGGTCAGGATGATGGAGTCGGGAAAGCTAGCAAGGACGCCCGAGAGGTTGTGTATTTGTGTTGTAAACGAAAACATCGTTTGTAATGTGTTGTCATTCCAGACTGAGCCCTTGTCATCCCTGCTCACATGAGGGGAACCTACCTGCTTGGGTCACTACAGAGGAACACGGGTGGGCCGGAGGAGGTCACGATCTACCACACACATGCTACCCTAGTGGAGGGACGGGGGAAGAACCCCCTGCGGAAGGTACAGGTTAATAAGAGGAAAGTGTGTAAGGAGAAGCGGTAGGTACTCACCCATGCGAGGCGACATTGTAGCGGCCCCTCGCCCCCCACCACCTACGTGCGGCGGGCGTCGTCGGTGGCACCAGGGATCGCTGGGCGAGGCTCGTGGACGCCGTCTTGACGGAGACGTGTCTGGCGGCCAACTGTTGCACGCGCCCACCTGGGTCGCTTCCCCAGGTCTTGTCACCCGAACCAACCCGAACACACCCGACCTCAGCCGATTATGACGTAACGCCTTGGGCGACAAGGCAGTCCGTTATGGCTAATGGCTATTTCGCTGTATGCACCCGCACGCCATTACCCCTCCTGTTCCATTTACTGTGGCACAGATCGTGTGAGATCAGTGCTGCCACCACATCTTACATTACCGACAAGTTTTCCTAGCAAGAAGGCAACACCCGTGAAGATAAGGTTTCCCGCCATGTGTGGAGCCTGCAGCGCCAAGGGGTGCGCGCGCAGACCCATATGGGGTGCTACCACGTGGATAAGATAAGCGTCGGCACCCTGTTATCGCCGCCACCATGGACGTGTACCGCTATCGATCACACACACACACACACACACACACACACACACACACACACACACACACACACACACACACATCTTCCTGCCCACACAGCCTTTGTCTACACCTAAAGCCACCAGCCTCAGCGGAAACCCATCTGCCAACACCACCGTAATCCAAGGATTACAAATACTTCACAATGCTGAAAGTCACTTTCTGTGGGGCAATCTACCAACCTTCACTCCTAGGTATTGGCTGGGTGTCTTACACACACACAGACACACACACACACACACACACACACACACACACACACACACACACATGCTGTAAGCACTGAGAATGAAGCAATCCACACATCAATCCCAGGTCCAGAAAACATTATACACACAGGTACCCAGAGATGTATCCACAGATATAACAGATATGACTGTTATATGCGGAGATACAAAAGTCGTACCTAGGGATAGCTACACCCTGAAATATAACAGGAATAACTACAAATTCACCAACACACCGATATATGTATACCTGGTTACAAAAGGTATGTCCAGATACAGCGGACGTAACCCGAGTTACAGCAGGTACAGTCAGGGGTAAATGTGGTATAGTCCGAGACATAACAGTTCGAGGCTGAGGCATGTGGATGGGTGAAGGCCGCCTCCCCCTGGGCAGTGGCCTCATCATATTCCTGGCAGAGCCTGGACGCACAACATCCTCACCAACACCCTACACTCAACTCAAACAACGAGTCAACACATACTTGACTCCACCAACACGTCAGTAAGTTACTGAACATCGTCATCTCTCACTGGATAACCTGTCCGTCTGTATAACACGGACAGATATGTCACTGGGGAGGTTACTCTAGCGTTCAGAGGTGTGCTTAACTAACAACCCAGAAATGGAACCTTCTCACACCAACAGCGCTCCACACCCCAAGAGTGGAGCCCCCACATAGGCCTCTACTCGCTAAGGGCGGCACTCAAACACAGGCCATCTCAAATGTAAAATAATGGTCTCTAACGTCCTTCCTTGCGAATTCATTCGCCTCGTTACCTGCGAGTCAATACCAGGGGCAGCCTTGCCCGGCCGCCCGAGGGGCTGTGACTGCTGGTCATCACGAGAAAGCAATTCCCGGTGATTAAGATATATTATCCATGAGCCAGGGCGGCCGGCACGCCTCTGGATCAACACAAGGACCGAGGCTACCACTCTGGGAAGACTACTCGCTATAGGAAACATCCCACGGCTGATGGTGCGATGAAGGATACCCATACCATGACCTCCTCCTCTTCCCATTTTCTCCTGCCTCACTGCTATAATCACCACCAGGGAAGTGACGTTACTGAGAAGTCCACGAGGAGTAGAGAAACGGCAAGATATCTGGCTATGTGGCCCTCCTGAACTAACAATATGTGGCTCAACGATCTCCCGTGTACCTGAGTATCCTCCCATGTTAACATATTGTCCACCCATGAAGATACGTAAATCTCGTGTGTCAATGAGGTCGACATAACCTCCTGAAGGGATGACGGACGCACACACACACACACACACCTGAGGTGGTCAAGGTGTGTCCACTGCTTGCTGCTCAAGCACATATCAGTCAGCGTTCCCAGATCCCTCCTGTGAGACCATGCACGATGATGGTTGATCCACAGGTGCTCCCCTGTGAAAGGCAAGGGTTTGCATGACGTGGTGGTGTGCGCTGGTACCAGGTGAGGCACCAGCCTCCCCTCCCTCCCCTTCCTATCCTGCACCATCTACCACCACTCCCTCCCTCACAACACACAAGATCAACAAACACTGGCAAATCTAGATAGCAGCACCATCCATTATCTATAATGAAATATATAAACTGATTATCATGTAAAGTGGCGGAGAGTGCGGGTGGCAGGTTGCCGGCTATGCACACCTGCCTCCCTCCCTCATGCTTCCCGTGTACCACGGCTGACACGCCCTCCACTATACACACTTCCCTCCACAACCTGTTACGTCACACTGCCTCCACCACCATCCCTCCCTTATATCACTTTTCCTCCCCCTCCCGTCACATTTCTCCCTCTTTATGTCACACTGCCATCCCCGTCTGTCACAGAGACTCCATCCTGTCACACCTAACCCTCTATCACGCCTCTTCCGTCTGTCAGTAACCCTTGTCACGACCCATGTCACCTCCGCCCCACCCCTTCCCCTCTCTGTAACATTAGCCCACACCTCCTGTAACCTAGACTGTCGCAACCCTAGTCACCATACCACAGCGATAGTTAATGTGCCAGAGATTGCCCGAGTATCACAGCCCTAGTTACTATACTGTACCAGACCCTGTTCTAGTATCACAGCCCTAGTTACTGAATCAGAACTTGCCCCTTCCGTCACAACCCCAACCATGTGTCAGTCTAACCACCAACCATGAAGGACCATCTTCAGCCGCACCAAGTGCTACCATGTTGTCCACCTTTGCCCTCCTGCTGGTGGCTCGTCTGAACAGCGTAACCCTGCCTTATCTGCCGTCCGCCCGACAGTAACACACCCTCACTGTCGTTCCTGGCTCCCTCCGTAACATACTCCTAATGCTACCCTCATCCTGTTACTGATGTATGGCAACCCATCACCCCGTGTCATCTTCCTCTCCCCTAGCAATGCCGACCGTTATGGGGTGCCTCTGGCCCCTCACGGTGTCACGCACCACCCCGTGTCATCCTCCCGGGAGCCAGCGAGCCTCTGACCCGTGACAACACACCACATGAGCCTCACACTAACATAAATGTACACATTCTTCCCAATGTTCTCGAGCTGTTCAGTCTGAGAGAGTAAGCATCGCCTTCAGCTAAGCCTAGAATTACATCCATAATGAGGTTAGGTTAATATCAAAACCCCATGATTTTCTTTTTGTATCTTTACTAAGTTCTGACCAGTGCAAACAGTACAGCAAATGGTGCGGAAGGAGAGAGAGAGAGAGAGAGAGAGAGAGAGAGAGAGAGAGAGAGAGAGAGAGAGAGAGAGAGAGAGAGAGAATCACGCCAACACCCGCAAAACCCCCAGAGCCATTTACAGAACACAATCCACTTCATCCGTTTTCCAACCACTATGCTAAGATTTCTGTCTACGGTGGACGAAAATGTTGTAAAATGTATCTTGGTTGTGATGCAATAAAGGAAGTGGGTTCACGACTGTTAGTTAGGGCGCCACACCACAGGGTGTGTGTGGTAGCAGGTACCCACACTAGCCGCTCCACCAGAAACATACACCCCAACACACATGAACGATTATAATATTATGTAGCAAAGAGAGAATTGCACATTTACAACAAAACTTTTCTCTTAATGTAAGCAGAGCACCAAAATTATAAGAGAATAAGCCATTACTTACCTCCATCACCTGCACATGACGCTGGTCTTGCTAAAATGTTAGGTTTACATCTGGGTGCGATTTTCCATCGAAAATCGAAATTCAGACTCCAGTTATCTGAACAGTACTTGCCCATCCCCACCCACCTATGGGTGCCTCAACATGGACGTACACGGAACAAGACGACGTAAAACGTATCAACCCGTCGCCCAGGACGACCAACAAGGAGGGATAATAAGGCAAATAATAAGGTCTATCTGGCCGTCTCTTGTCTTCTATAACATCAGCGGTAAACCACTGCTGTCACGACGCTGAAAAAATACTTCCGGTTCTTAACCAACTTCTGCAAGTCTGTGACATGCACTCTCACGGGCCACACAGCTCCAGACGTGGGGTACATGTGCTTCAACCTGTGGGCCAAGTTTTAAGCTGAAACATGTTGGCACTGACGACCGCTGTGAGGCCATCTTAGGCCGATTTTCAAGTCTCATACATTCCACTTCAGCTCACTGCACTGGCTGAACACTGATGACGTAACACACTCAAAATTGTAGTGAGTACCTCTGGATCACAGGAGTGAAACCCTCCCACCATGGCTCGTCTGCCCTTCCAATAATGGCTTGTCTACCCCTCCCACCATGGCTCGTCTGCCTCTCCAATAATGGCTTGGCTACCCCTCCCATCACGGCTTGTCTGCCCCTCCCACAATGGCTTGTCTACCCCTCCCACCATGGTTTATCTGCCCCTCCCACCATAGCTTGTCTGCCATTCCTACCACCATTTTATCTTTTAATGTCCTAGTGAACCAACCTCACGTAAAATCTCACTATACTTCACTCAGTATTCCATATTCCCAGGTTCATAACTCGTTTACAGTAACGTAACCCGTAACATAACAGTCCAAGTTTTCGTCCCACTTACCTGTTTCTTTCCTCGGTACTTCCCGTAGTGTGTCAGGTCTGACACCCCCGTTAGCCTAGCCTCTGGTCCCAGACTGTATACTCTGATGTTGGTTACATAGTGTTACTTCGTGGTTCCACTTGTTACCTGTTCTCATGCTGCCGCCTGTTCCTCTCTACTCTAAACAAGCCATCGTGGGAGGGGCAGACAAGCCATCACTAGCGCCCCTGATCACTACAATGAATATTTTATGGCCATAATCAGATAAGTTCCCCCCACTATGGTCCCAGACCTGCAATCTATAACAACGCCACAGCCACCACCACCGTCCTAGTGCCATAGCCTCTACCACACTAATCATGACCATCCCTAGTATTCCGTGGTGTCGTTCATGAAGCAAGTTACTCATACCATTTCGTTCCTCAGGCCAGGGGTGATGTTAGGAAGACCCTCTCTGGCGTATACCGTAAGGTAACTATCCAACTTCCCTTCACCAGCTCCTCATACACAATTCATCCCCAGATCACATATATATCATCATCACTCCCGTGACCACCACAGCACCAAGGGTTAGGTCAAAGGTCAATCAATCATACCAACGGGTATGTTTAATGATCGTATCGTCGAGACGTGTTTAGGACCTGACTGGAGAAGAGTATGGAAGGAAGAGATGAACCAGAGGATCAAGATAATACATGTACACCAGCACCACTGGTGTACCACAGCAACATGATTGTGCCATATATGTATACACCATCAAGAGTTATGTACAGGAATAACCTCAGGATCATAACTGTACAGTACATGTACACCATCAAAAGTGGTGTACGCCGGTGAGGTACAGGGCCCTAGCCATGGGTGCAGGTACCAGCATAGTAGCTCCTAAAGCACTTCATCCTGCACGTCATACCCCACTCCACCCGCCCCCCACCATCAGTTATGGATTATGCCGGCTGCTGGAGCGGGGTCAATGGGCGTGGGGAGGGGGGGGGGGATGGTGGCAGGTAGGATGGCATAAATGGTGGTATATGGCGGGGGGGGGGGGGGGTGTAGGCCAGGAGGGTAGATAGTAGCAACAGGAGGGTAGGCACAATGGTCGGTAACCAGTGTCAGCCGTCAGCTCCTGCTAAGCGTCAGCCCAGACCAGCGTCAGCTCCTCCTCTCCCACCGTTCGATACCATCAATGTTTGCCATCTTCACTGCGTCGTTCTCACCACCCTCATCATCAACCCCCAAACCCACCCTCCACTGTCTCCGGCATCACCAGCCTTACCACACACCCCAGTATCATCATGATGTAGTCATCAACCACCTCGATACGCTATTACCTACCCAACTACCCCTCTCTCCTTCGGCCGTAGTGCCACAAGGTCCCCAGCTGGAGTGCCACAGAGTTCCCGGTGGGAGTGCCACAGGGTTCCCGCGTACTGACACACAGGGATATGCCCAACCCACCCAAGGTGTTTTCATCATGGACGTACCTAACAGTAAACATAACCCACCATCGCTTTACTCAATCCACTGCTAGGGTTGTACTGTCGCACTCAAAGCACACACACACACACACACACACACACACACACACACACACACACACACCAGGAGAGCCTAACAACAAGTACAAACACAGATGCTTTCCAAAAGCGGTGATAAACAAAAGGGTAAAGAGAAAGGTGATGTGGAAGTACTGTCATGTTCATCAAGCGCTACTGTCACATGCCTGACACGCAGGCCAGAGGGGGAAGGGGATGGGAAAGATAAGGGTGACTAGCAGTGCAGAGATGAGTGAAAAATATGTAGAGGGAAGACTTGGAACGAGGGCAGGATGGGAGATACAGTAGTTGAACCAAAGACTTACGTAAACCAAATACTAGGAAAAACAAAGGACAATGGGTGAGAGACATAAATAATACAAAGGGGGAGAGTAACAGTGAATGAAGACAATGATGAATGACAAGGGAAGGTAGAAAAGGCGAAGAATGAGATGATAAGATAGATATCAAATGACTATGAACGTGCGAGACAAATATAAGATATATGAGAGAGGGGTGGGGTGAAAGCGTACAATGTATCCCACTACTGGGGATACTGGGATATCCCACAACTGGGGAATACTGGGGTATTCCACTACTGAGGAATACTGGGGTATTCCACTACTGAGGAATACTGGGGTATTCCACTACTGGGGAATACTGGGGTATCCCACCATTCAGTCAACATGACCAGATCACAAAATCCCACGTCGGCAAAAGATGGAGTGTACGCCATGCACTCATAGATGGGCTCATAGATGTACTGAACCAACCATGGATGTACTGAACCAACCATGGATGTCCTGAACCAACCATGAATGTACTGAACCAACCATGGATGTACTCAATTAACCATGGATGTACTGAACCAACCATGGATGTACTGAACCAACCATGGATGTACTGAACCAACCATGGATGTACTCAACCAACCATGGATGTACTCAATCAACCATGGATGTACTGAACCAACCATGGATGTCCTGAACCAACCATGGATGTACTGAACCAACCATGGATGTACTCAATTAACCATGGATGTACTGAACCAACCATGGATGTACTGAACCAACCATGGATGTACTGAACCAACCATGGATGTACTCAACCAACCATGGATGTACTCAATCAACCATGGATGTACTGAACCAACCATGGATGTACTCAATCAATCATGGATGGACTGAACCAACTATGGATGTAATGAACCAACTATGCATGTACTGAACCAACCATGGATGTACTCAACCAACCATAGATGTACTCAACCAACCTTGAATGTACTGAACCAACCATGGATGTACTGAACCAACCATGGATGTACTGAACCAACCATGGATGTACTCAACCAACCACGGATGTACTCAACCAAACATGGATGTACTCAACCAACCATGAATGTACTGAACCAACCATGGATGTACTGAACCAACTATGGATGTACTGAATCATGGATGTACTCAACCAACCATGGATAAACTCAACCAACCATACGTGTACTGAACCAACCATGGATGTACTGAACCAACCATGGATGTACTCGACCAACCATGAACCAACCATGGATGTACTCGACCAACCATAGATGTACTCAACTAACCATGGATGTACTCAACCAACCATGGATGTACTCAACCAACCATGAATGTACTGAACCAACCATGGATGTACTCAACCAACCATGGATGTACTGAACCGACAATGGATGTACTGAACCAACCATGGATGTATTCAACCAACCATGAATATACTCAATTAACCATGGGTGTACTGAACCAACCATGGATGTACTGAACCGCCTATGGATGTACTGAACCAACCATGGATGTACTCAGCCAACCATGGATGTACTCAACCAACCATGGATGTACTCAACCAAACATGGGTGTACTCAATCAACCATGGATGTACTGAACCAACCATGGATGTACTCAATTAACCATGGATGTACTCAATTAACCATGGATGTACTGAACCAACCATGGATGTACTCAACCAACCATGGATGTACTGAACCAACCATAGATGTACTCAAACAACCATGGATGTAATGAACCAATCATGGATGTAATGAACCAACCATGCATGTACTCAACCAACAATGGATGTACTGAACCAACCATGGATGTGCTGAACCAACCATGGATGTACTCAACCAACCATGGATGTACTCAATTAACCATGGATGTGCTGAACCAACCATGGATGTACTGAACCAACCATGGATGTTCTGAACCAACTATGGATGTACTTAACCAACCATGGATGTACTCAATTAACCATGGATGTACTGAACCAACCATAGATGTACTCAACCAACCATGGATGTACTCAACAACCAACCATGGATGTACTCAATTAACCATGGATGTACTGAACCAACCATGGATGTACTGAACCAACCATGGATGTCCTCAACCAACCATGGATGTACTGAACCAACCATAGATGTACTCAACCAACCATGGATGTACTCAACCAATCATGGATGTAATGAACCAACCATGCATGTACTCAACCAACCATGGATGTACTCAATCAACCATGTATGTACTCAACCAACCATGGATGCACTCAATCAACCATGGATGTACTCAACCAACCATGGATGTTCTCAATCAATCATGGATGTAATGAACCAACCATGCATGTACTCAACCAACCATGGATGTACTCAATTAACCATGATGGATGTACTCAATCAATCATGGATGTAATGAACCAACCATGCATGTACTCAACCAACCATGGATGTACTCAATTAACCATGGATGTACTCAATTAACCATGGATGTACTGAACCAACCATGGATGTACTCAACCAACCATGGATGTACTGAACCAACCATAGATGTACTCAACCAACCATGGATGTACTCAACCAATCATGGATGTAATGAACCAACCATGAATGTACTCAACCAACCATGGATGTACTCAATCAACCATGGATGTACTCAACCAACCATGGATGTACTCAATTAACCATGGATGTACTGAACCAACCATGGATGTACTGAACCAACCATGGATGTACTCAACCAACCATGGATGTACTGAACCAACCATAGATGTACTCAACCAACCATGGATGTACTCAACCAATCAAGGATGTAATGAACCAACCATGCATGTACTCAACCAACCATGGATGTACTCAATCAACCATGGATGTACTCAACCAACCATGGGTGTACTCAATCAACCATGGATGTACTGAACCAACCATGGATGTACTGAACCAACCATGGATGTACTCAATTAACCATGGATGTACTGAACCAACCATGGATGTACTGAACCAACCATGGATGTACTGAACCAACCATAGATGTACTCAAACAACCATGGATGTACTTAACCAATCATGGATGTAATGAACCAACCATGGATGTACTCAACCAACCATGGATCTACTCAACCAACCATGGATGTACTGAACCAACCATAGATGTACTCAAACAACCATGGATGTACTTAACCAATCATGGATGTAACCTAACCTAACCAAACCTAACCTAACCTAACCAATCATGGATGTAATGAACCAACCATGGATGTACTGAACCAACCATGGATGTACTCAACCAACCATGGATGTACTGAACCAACCATAGATGTACTCAAACAACCATGGATGTACTTAACCAATCATGGATGTAATGAACCAACCATGGATGTACTCAACCAACCATGGATGTACTCAACCAATCATGGATGTACTGAACCAACCATGCATGTAATCAACCAACCATGGATGTGCTCAACCAACCATGGATGTACTCAACCTACCTAACAGATGGGACACACAAAAGTAAATGTTAATATAAAAGTGATGTCAAGAACTTATGAAGTCCGAAGACAATATACACTAGTTAGCCACACACGACATGATTCAGCCATGACATGAAACCCGCTCCAAATATTCCATACAAAGGTATGCCATAATGATGAGTTCTACTACTATAACCTTCTTGTTTCTATACGCAGTTAAATAAAGTTATAGCAATATCCAACAGCCACTTCATAGAGGGTGAATGCTTCATCAGAATAAGAAAACTTGTGGCTCTGGGAAGGGTGTGAAAGGAAGGAAAAACACAAAAATGTGTAGTTTCCTTCATATGATCGTGCTGGACGTGCTCGAGGGAGAGATACAAGCCCCACACACCCAGGGTGGAAATAAAAATTATTCTGCTTCTGTTGTGGGTCGTCATGAACACCAGGACAGACCCTGAATGTGACAAGAAAAGGATATGAACCAACAAAATGGAAAAGAGTGCAGTATGAGAGTTACTGAGGAGTTGAACGACTTGACTCTAACAACAGCCAGGTGGTAGGTGTGTGGCAAGCCTGTGGTTATATGTTGTTCATGTGTCATCTGCACATACCACAGGTCTAGTGCTAGTGTTATGTACAATGTGAAGGATGCCATCACTGAGGAGAGTAATGACTGCGAGAAGAATGCACCAATAAGCTGCTTCAGTTAACCTACCCCGAGACTGCATCATTACTGGGAGAGTGAAAGAAGGACTGGAGCGAGACAGTAAGGCAGCTTACGACTGACCATATTACCTACGTACGGCTATACTACAGCCCATCTACTTACCTTAGTGGGTCTCTAACTTTCCTTGCTACACCTCCTCTGGGTTGTCCGCCACACTAACGTACGAATATTGCTCAGGTGTATCACTTAAGCCGGTGTTGTACTGTACGGATACTTCTACTCTCTCTCTCTCTCTCTCTCTCTCTCTCTCTCTCTCTCTCTCTCTCTCTCTCTCTCTCTCTCTCTCTCTTCAACACCAAGCTGAAGTCTTCGTCTTCAGAGATACGCGAAAGCTTTAAAATCTCCTGGGATAGGCTTAATCTTTCATCTGCAGAAACAGGATAAAGCTCTCAACTCTGGAGACATTAAAACTTTCACATTTCATTCATTTGTTTTCCTTCCTGAAGGTGAAAGCTTTAGAATCTCTCCACAGGTGAGAGCTTTAGCTTATTTCTAGAGGTGAAAGTTTCTTAGATCATCTCTGAACGTAAAGCTCTAACTCCATGGGGAGCAAGCTCTACCTTATCTGTACAGGTAAGGGCTTTAGCCTTGCAGTTGCAAGTGCAACTGTGTCATGGCAAAAAAAAGGGGAGGGGGTGCCATGGCAACTGGATAAGGGTGGTGGGGTTGGGGGTGACGATTATCACCTCTTACATCTCACACCTTAAGCATCAAACTTCTCCCTACCCTACCCCAGTAGCCTCCCCCCCCCCCCTCCTCCACCCACACCTTCCTGTGTCCCCTTGGCTTCCCTTCCTCCCTGGGTGTCTACCCTCCCTGACACCCTTTCTTCACCCTCCGTTCCACCACACCCCACCCCCTCCCATCACCACACACTGGCCAACCCTGACCTACCACTCCCTCCTTCTCCTGCCTCCCACCCTGACCCGGACGACGTGCTCCCTCCACCCTACGCATTATCCCTCCACCTCGTCACCCCTCCAGCCTTGCCCTACTCACTTCTCCACCAAAGCCACACTCTCCACCGTAAATATAAAGACATGTGCTCTGGTCGTTGACCCTGACTTGACCCTAAAGTGGCCTGACCTCCCGCAACATGACCCCAGGCACTATCGACTTGCGTACCTAGGTGACTATAGGACCTACCTCGCACTTAGCCGCCACCACCTGTGTGCCACTGCCTCGTCCCCCCACCCACCCTGCACCTCTCACATACACCCCCCCCAACTCCCCAACACAGTATCCCAGTCATCTCTCACACCCACCACAGTATCCCAGCCATCTCCTGACCTTCATGGTTTACTACGGTATGACAGTACTCCTGCCCTGCTGGGGATTACCTGGTCCCTCCTGCTGGTTGCCAGGGTCGGCCAACACTGGTCACACACGGGTCTAGCCTCCTACCACCTGGGCCAAACATCACATACTAGACCATCCTTATGGACCATCAGGTCTCCTGTTATCTGCCTTTCCCATGTACACATGCATCCCCTCCCCTGCCCCTCCACATCCTTCCTCCCTCACGTCCGTTACAGGCCAGCGTTATCAAGGTGGTGGTAACAATTCAAATATTTGCTACACCAGCACCGTGGCCGGCCGGTCGATACCCGGCCCCCACCCCTCCCCATGAGCCATAATCCTACCCCTCTCCACCTGCAGCCCCCATGAAGCCCCCAGCCTTCTCCCTCATCCCCTACCCCCATGTACCTTAACCAATACCCTCCCCCCCTCTTAAACATCACCTACCATGGTACCTTTGTAGAGACATTATCTTCCCCAGCGTGGTAGCCAACATGATATCCTTCCTGGCTTGCTACTTTCCCGGTGTGGTACCACACCCAACACAGTACTCTTCCTTGCCTAGTAATTCCCGGAGTACGATGCCTCCCCTGACTTAGAACCTCAAAAGAACACATGCTACTGTACCAAACACCTGGTCTCCCGAGAGACCAGTGACCAAGTGTCTCCCCATGTCACTTCCAGGACTCCCCTTGGGTCGGCTGCGAGACCACCTATAAGTACAGTCTCACGGAAATGGGTTTGTTGACATTTTACGTCACTTCCTGCCAGGCTGGACGTCAGAACAGCCTGGTGTGTGTGTGTGTGTGTGTGTGTGTGTGTATGGGGGGGGGGGGGGGGGAGGTCTTGCACGAAAACAAGCCAGATCTCGTTTAACACTACACTCCCCAGGAAAAACACCCAGTCATCCACACACACGAAACCGTAAAACATTCCTTCCCATCAAGTATCTTAACACACCTCAAAGTACCCACCCCTCTAGTGTACCCTTAAACACACTCGTTCAAGACACCTAATATTTTCCAGCTCTACAACACTTGTAACACTCCGACATATACAATACCCCTCGTATTATACAAACTTCAGCATAACGCAACTACATGAGACCAACCAAGGTGACTTCTCAATACCTCACAAAGACTAACTAATTTCTGTGAGACTTGAAGATCATCGGCAGACAAACACCAGAACACGACGAATTACAATGAAGAGACACCATAAGGCATAGTGACCCCAGTCATGTGCCAGTGGTAACCTTGTGACGAGACATGACTAAGCCATGAACCGTAATGTACGAATAGAAAGTAATGAATTAACTTCCCACATGAATGACGACGCCAGAAACACTATACAACAAACAAGCAATATAAGAGCAGAGGACATGTGATACTTCTAACTGTAGCATAAACACGTACATCAAAAATGAAGCACATTCTTATAAAAATTTACCATACATTACCGAGATCCTATTTCCTCCAGCACCAGAATATAATCCACTGGCTGCAACCCGGGCAGGAGCCTACCCTTTGTCTGGACCGACAACCGGTCCTCCTGCTGTTCTAAACTTACTTCTCGTAGATCACACCACCAGCAGACACTCTGCTGACACTACCTACCTTGTACACCAGGCCCAGCCTTGGATGCAGCAGTCAGTAAACGAGGAAATGATGAAAAACGTGCTCAAAATAAGAAAGAATTATGCCAGCATAATGAAAACTCTTCATGTATAATGCAGATCAATACAGAAAGAGATATGTACGTGAGGAAGCATTATGTCCAGGAATAATGAAACAAACTGACAATAATAGTGAAGTATACAGAGCATGAGAAGAAGTACCTAGTATGAACTTATTATCATAACAAAACGACCATTTAGAGACTCAAGGAGTGGATCACCAGCTTAAAGTAGTACGAAACATGATAATGAAGAGGAAAAATATGAGGAAAAGCAGAAGGTTAGCATCTACGACGTAAGTACATGTGTCTTTTGTGAGAAAGGCTCGGCAGCGTTAACAGCTGTAGGGAAGTCAATACTTGATACAGGGGCAGTGATAATGATGAAAAGCTGTCGTTGACGAGAGCAAGGATGGACGGAGGGATGAAGAGTGATACAAACATAGTAATCATTATAAACAAAATGTAAAGAGACTTATGGCAGACGACGGACCCGATCAGTCAACTGTTACATGAACACGTAACGTTACCTATGGCTGGACTGGAATCACGTAACGTGCCTTCTGAAGGCATGATATAACAAGGAAGAAGAGTATGTGTCATGAAGACAAACATTGGTGTGGGCAGGACATGAACAGGGAGGGTAACCTCACCGTCTCGGCCCAGTGTAAGGCCGCTTCCATTATCTTATCTTAATCTGCTGCCGCCCTTATCTATCCCCTCATCACCCTCACTCTACCTCCCCCCCCCCCCTAGTTAACACCACCACAGTCCTTCTACCCTGCCTTACTCATACCTCACACTAGTCCTACTTCCCTGCCTCACTCATACCTCACCCTCATCCTACTGCCCTGACTCACTGATACCTGACCCTAGTCCTTCTTCCCTATGCCATTCATACCTCACCTCAGTCTTGCTGACCCGCCTCACTCCCGGTGTAATGCCCTACTCATACTCAACTTCATCCTGCTATTTCACCTTACAGACACTTCACAATTACACTCAGTCATCCTCTCTTCACACATGCTTGCAATATGTCCAAACAGCACACCCTGTCCAGGTCTAAAAATCGTACTTGGCTACTACCACATCCTCACACAAAATGCTGTCCTCATGAATTTCATTTCCAACACATCCACCACCTTTCATTCTCTTGTATTTACCTTCCATAGCTCAGCAATACAGTGAAGCTGGGACAACTATACCATTAAAAAGTACACATTTCTTCCTCCACAGCCAGTGGCCTCTCATTCCACACTCCCTAGTGCACCCACAAACTTTACCCCTAAACCTGGAGGCAACTCAAAAAGGTAGATAAACATTCACCAAATCACATGTATAACTTGGATATTTCATTTATTTCATTATATTTATTTTGCTTTGTCGCTGTCTCCTGTGTTAGAGAGGTAGCGCAAGGAAACAGACGAAAGAATGGCCCAACCCACCCACATACACATGTATATACATACACGTCCACACACGCAAGTATGCATACCTATACATCTCAACGTATACACATATATACACACACATACATATACATATATACACATGTACATAATTCATACTGTTTGCCTTTATTCATTCCCGTGCAACCTCGCCACACATGAAATAACAACCCCCCACCCCCTCATGTGTGCGAGGTAGCGCTAGGAAAAGACAACAAAGGCCACATTCGTTCACACTCAGTCTCTAGCTGTCATGTAATAATGCACCGAAACCACAGCTCCCTTTCCACATCCAGGCCCCACAGAACTTTCCATGGTTTACCCCAGACGCTTCACATGCCCTGGTTCAATCCATTGACAGCACGTCGACCCCGGTATACCACATCGTTCCAATTCACTCTACTCCTTGCATGCCTTTCACCCTCCTGCATGTTCAGGCCCCGATCACTCAAAATCTTTTTCACTCCATCTTTCCACCTCCAATTTGGTCTCCCACTTCTCGTTCCCTCCACCTCCGACACATACATCCTCTTTGTCAATCTCTCCTCACTCATTCTCTCCATGTGGCCAAACCATTATAAAACACCCTCTTCTGCTCTCTCAACCACACTCTTTTTATTACCACACATCTCTCTGACCCTATTATTACTTACTCAATCAAACCACCTCACACCAAATATTGTCCTCAAGCATCTGGATATTTATATATATTAAAAAGGCATGTGATGAAATATATGAAAGCATAGCGAGAGAGCTGGAATCATCATTCAATGCCATACCTGGACAACTAAGAAATGTATATTTAGTGAACAGAAAAAATTCAAAAGCTATATTCTTCCAAACAGCATCGCCTTCAACCTAATCAGTGTGCATAAGTTCTGTCAGTGTTATATTCGATGAGGTTGGGGGATGTGTGAATATAGGTTACTGAAATGGGAGGCAAAGATAAGCTTCTCAATTCTATTTCAAAGTTGGTGGATTGTTAATGAGTGATTTGGGTAGGAGGAGTCTAGTGTTGCTGCACAAAACTGCACATGGCCCTAAATACTACATTACTCCAATTCATCCCTTACACTTTACACCCTCCTGCATGTTTAGGCCCTAAGCCCTCGAAACCTTTTTCCTTCCATTGATAAATATATGTAATTCTTATATATACATAACTCAAAATAAAAATTAAAGAACATCCTCTTCAGCTTTCAATTTGTTTTTATACTAACTGACATAGTATGGGCAAAACATATTCTAATCAAAGACTATCTATGGTTAAAGAAACAAAGTGATAGGAAGAGGGAGTACAAATTAATCAGGGTTCTCAGATGTTTGTAGACCTGACTATTAAGGGTAAAAAGGTTATACAAAGAAGAAAAGGCAAAAAAAAAAGAAGCAAATTCCAGAGCTTAGCCGTTTGAGGGAAGAAGGATGTATCATAGTGGTCTGTTCTCAAGTGACCCGTCTCCACACACAAACTGTGGGCAGCAGCAGCCTGATGCATGCTTAGAGTCTAAGCCTCTGAAGCTGGGACACATGCAAACACCTTATAAAAACAGTGCATATATAATACCTGTAAAAAAAAAAAGATCAACAATATCATGGCATACAGAAATGGGTAGTTGATAAGAAGTGATGCCAAAAATCAGTAATAAAGAAAGCTTTTGATCTGACTCCAGTTGATAAAGTGGAGTAAAAGCCACCTCATATGTGTGAGCTGTATTCCATACTGGGACATACAAAAACCACTACAGGTATTAAGCAGTTGCTCACCAAAAAAAGAAAAAAATTAAAGAACATACAAAACTCAGGTTTTTGGAAAGTACACTTTGTGATGATTATGAGGGATTCCCTCAACAGAATGGAGCAATTGGTTATGCTTAACATGTTCATGTTATTACAGGGTTGATTTATGTTCTAAAATTGAGCAGAGGGGAAAATGACTTTAAATCACCAGCAAACCTTGTACTGCAAAATGTACTGGTATTCAGGAGAGAATGGGATTGTAAGTGTGTTATGAAGTTAGAATTGAGAAGAGTTTTGAAGACGTTGGAGATAGAAGTGACAGCAATGGGTTGGTAGAGGGGTTAGAGTGGTCTCTATTCATAGGGATAGGCTGCATCATCCAAGAGGAAGGACAAATCAGTTTTTAGACAAAGGCAAAATGGAAAGCAAGCATTGGAGTTAGCTCCTATAGGACTTGAGGAGGTATGCTATTCACCCTACAGTCCTTGTCCATCTGGAGGAGGAAGAGTACTTGGAACACCTAGTATTAAGAGAATATAGGAGATAGCACAAGTTCAGTGGGAGGTGACGGAGGTGGAGGATTAGAAGCAGAAACATCTAAAATTGAATTTGATGAGGATTTAGCACTAAAAAGAGTGAGTTTATTAGTTGAGGAGTCAGCTTTGTGGTAAATATCTATATAACTGTCCACAGCAATGAGTACTTTCGATACCAAATAAATCATATTCATATCAAGCACCTCTCTACTTTTCCCTGGAAGATTATTATGGATGATTAAGTTCCTGCGTTACCCTTACTACAATACGTGCACATGCAGTTACACACTAGAAAGATAACTACACACAACATACCTGTTGGTTCTGATCCTCCTGCCAGACGACTTGTTTACTGGACTGCTGTGGGTGTGGGTGGTGATTGTGGTGTTCTGAGCTCTGTAAACCATCTGCCCACTCATGATCAGGGACATGGCTCAGGGATGGTGCACTGCCTCCAACATCCCAACCCCACTCAGAACTTTTACCTTTCAGCTCTCTCAGTTCAGCCTGGAGAATCAACTCATCATCATTTACATATGCCATCAACATACTCATTTCTGTCTACAGGCTCCCTATACTTCTGATTGTTTTGCATTAACATTCATATGGGGTTATATATCAATATCATGCATTCCAGGATCCTTGTATGAGGCTCCTACTATTCTAAGGCTGCATTCAATCATAGAACAAGGGTAAATGGACTCCTTTAGAGTCAGAAGGTCCTTGACAAGACTGTACTCCTTTCTGTCCACTATCGAAGATACAGCCACACTGAAGGGGCTTTCTCACTTATGGCGTCAACCACTTGCAGGAGGAGTTCAGTGACACTTGAGGAAAATAAACACAAATACATAATGTAATATATGCAGGTTGAGCATTCCCTTATCCGAAATGCTTAAGACCAGTGGTGTTTCGGATTTTGGAATTTTGCATATACATACTGATATTTGGAAAACAGGATGGTATGGAAACAAACAGGTTAGAGCTGAGACATACCTCAACATTTCGACCACTCAACCATCTTCCTCGAGATAACAGCATTCTGGCAAGCGATGGTCACTCGGTCAGATGCCTTGGCGTGTAGCTTTCTGATCGGATCGCTTATCCTGCTGCCTCCATCTGTTCACAGTGGTCTCCGCTGCCTGATGTTATTAGCAGATGAACCCAGACATTGTGTTAACGTTGTTCTTAATCCCTTCCTCTAGGTAAGCTCTCACATTATCACCAAACAATTTGTCACCTGCCTGTAGTTGCCATGGCGTTGACCATTGTGATAGTGTGAAAGCTTACCTAGAGGGAGGGATTAAGAACAATGATCTGCTGCTCATGTCAGGCAGCGGAGGTCACTCTGAACGGGTGCAGGCAGCAGGTCAAGCGATCCAATCAGAGAACGACATGCCAAGGTGTCCAACCGTGAGACAATAACTTCCTGGGAAATATGGTCCCGCCGAATGCTAGAATCAGTATCACCTGAGAAAGACGGTTGAACAGTCGAAACGTTGAGGCATGTCTCAGCTCCAACCCGTTTGTTTCCATACCATCTTGTTTTCCATATCTGCCATGATGGATAATAGATAGTGAGATACCTTGGGGATGGGACCCAAGTCTAAACACAAAATCCATTTATGTTCCATATACAACTTATACACATAGCCTGAAGGTAATGTATATTATATTTTTAGTATTTTTGCACATGAAATAATGTTTGTGTAACAATGAACCATTAGAAAGCTCAGGTGTCACAACATCAGTCACCCATGTGGACAATCTGTGGTTGTGTGGCATCACCTTCATTCCTGACTCTATTTATAAGCTATTGATAAGCAATCAATATCTTACACTTATTCATAAGAGAATAAGCAAAAAACTGAGTAATACACATAGGTCTGGCAGTGATGGTTTGTAACAAACTGGCGCCAACAGAGCGTCTGAGCCCAGCATGGGCAAGTGAGATAAGGTGTGGAATCTTCCACTTTGTAACGTCATGTCGCATCTCAAAAAAAAGGATTATTTCGAATTGCGGATTTTCGGATTAGGAATGCTAAACATATATATTTATTTATTCATTTATTTTGCTTTGTCGCTGTCTCCCGCATTAGCAAGGTAGCGCAAGGAAACAGACAAAAGAATGGCCCAACCCACCCACATACACATGTATATACATACATGTCCACACACACAAATATACATACCTATACATCTCAACGTACACATATATATACACACACAGACATATACATATATACACATGTACATAATTCATACTGTCTGCCTTTATTTATTCCCATCGCCACCTTGCCACACAAGGAATAACAACCCCCTCCCCCCTCATGTGTGCGAGGTAGCGCTAGGAAAAGACAACAAAGGCCACATTTGTTCACACTCAGTCTCTAGCTGTCATGTAATAATGCACCGAAACCACAGCTCCCTTTCCACATCCAGGCCCCACAGAACTATCCATGGTTTACCCCAGATGCTTCACATGCCTTGGTTCAATGCATTGACAGCACGTCGACCCCGGCATACCACATCGTTCCAATTCACTCTATTCCTTGCACGCCTTTCCCCCTCCTGCATGTTCAGGCCCCAATCACACAAAATCTTTTTCACTCCATCTTTCCACCTCCAATTTGGTCTCCCACTTCTCCTCGTTCCCTCCACCTCTGGCACATATATCCTCTTGGTCAATCTTTCCTCACTCATTCTCTTCATGTGACCAAACCATTTCAAAACACCCTCTTCTGCTCTCAACCACACTCTTTTCATTACCACACATCTCTCTTACCCTTTCATTGCTTACTCGATCAAACCACCGCACACCACATATTATCCTTAAACATCTCATTTCACAACCATATACCACTGTTGGGACCACTATTCCTTCAAACATACCCATTTTTGCTTTCCGAGATAACGTTCTCAACTTCCACACATTCTTCAATGCTCCCAGAATTTTCGCCCCCTCCCCCACCCTATGATTCACTTCCGCTTCCAAGGTTCTATCCACTGCCAAATCCACTCCCAGATATCTAAAACACTTCACTTCCTCCAGTTTTTCTCCATTCAAACTTACCTCCCAATTGACTTGTCCCTCAACCCTACTGTACCTAATAACCTTACTCTTATTCATATTTACTCTCAGCTTTCTTCTTTCACACACTTTAGAAAACTCAGTCACCAGCTTCTGCAGTTTCCCACCCGAATCAGCCACCAGCACTGTATCATCAGCGAACAACAACTGACTCACTTCCCAAGCTCTCTCATCCATAACAGACTGCATACTTGCCCTTCTTTCCAAAACTCTTGCATTCACCTCCCTAACAACCCCATCCATAAACAAATTAAATAACCATGGAGACATCACACACCCCTGCCGCAAACCAACATTCACTGAGAACCAATCACTTTCCTCTCTTCCTACACGTACACATGCCTTACATCCTCAATAAAAACTTTTCACTGCTTCTAACAACTTGCCTCCCACACCATATATTCTTAATACCTTCCAAAAAGCATCTCTATCAACTCTTATCATATGCCTACTCCAGATCCATAAATGCTACATACAAATCCATTTGCTTTTCTAAGTATTTCTCACATACATTCTTCAAAGCAAACACCTGATCCACACATCCTCTACCACTTCTGAAACCACACTGCTCTTCCCCAATCTGATGCTCTGTACATGCCTTCACCCTCTCAATCAATACCCTCCCATATAATTTACCAGGAATACTACAAACTTATACCTCTGTAATTTGAGCACTCACTCTTATCCCCTTTGCCTTTGTACAATGGCACTATGCAAGCATTCCGCCAATCCTAAGGCACCTCACCATGAGTCATACATACATTAAATAGCCTTACCAACCACTCAACAATACAGTCACCCCATTTTTTAATAAATTCCACTGCAATACCATCCAAACCCGCTGCCTTGCCAGCTTTCACCTTCCCCTAAGCTTTTACTACCTCCTCTCTGTTAACCAAATCATTCTCCCTAACCCTCTCACTTTGCACACCACCTCGACCAAAACACCCTATATCTGCCACTCTATCATCAAACACATTCAACAAACCTTCAAAATACTCCATCTCCTCACATCACCACTACTTGTTATCACCTCCCCATTTGCCCCCTTCACTGATGTTCCCATTTGTTCCCTTGTCTTAAGCACTTTATTTACCTCCTTCCAAAACATCTTTTTACCCTCACTAAAATTTAATGATACTCTCTCAACCCAACTCACATTTGCCCTCTTTTTCACCTCTTGCACCTTTCTCCTGACCTCCTGCCTCTTTCTTTTATACATCTCATTTGCATTATTTCCCTGCAAAAATAGTCCAAATGCCTCTCTCTTCTCTTTCACTAAAAATCTTACTTCTTCATCCCACCACTCACTAGTGAGTACCCTTTCTAATCTGCCCACCTCTCACGCTTCTCATGCCACAAGCATCTTTTGCACAAGCCATCACTGCTTCCCTAAATACATCACATTCTTCCCACACTCCCCTTACGTCCTTTGTTCTCACCTTTTTCCATTCTGTACTCAGTCTCTCCTGGTACTTCCTTACACAAGAGGAATATATATATATATATATATATATATATATATATATATATATATATATATATATATTTTTTTTTTTTTTTTTTTTTTATACTTTGTCGCTGTCTCCCACGTTTGCGAGGTAGCGCGAGGAAACAGACGAAAGAAATGGCCCAACCCCCATACACACGTACATACACACGTCCACACACGCAAATATACATACCTACACAGCTTTCCATGGTTTACCCCAGACGCTTCACATGCCTTGATTCAATCCACTGACAGCACGTCAACCCCTGTATACCACATCGCTCCAATTCACTCTATTCCTTGCCCTCCTTTCACCCTCCTGCATGTTCAGGCCCCGATCACACAAAATCTTTTTCACTCCATCTTTCCACCTCCAATTTGGTCTCCCTCTTCTCCTCGTTCCCTCCACCTCCGACACATATATCCTCTTGGTCAATCTTTCCTCACTCATTCTCTCCATGTGCCCAAACCATTTCAAAACACCCTCTTCTGCTCTCTCAACCACGCTCTTTTTATTTCCACACATCTCTCTTACCCTTACGTTACTTACTCGATCAAACCACCTCACACCACACATTGTCCTCAAACATCTCATTTCCAGCACATCCATCCTCCTGCGCACAACTCTATCCATAGCCCACGCCTCGCAACCATACAACATTGTTGGAACCACTATTCCTTCAAACATACCCATTTTTGCTTTCCGAGATAATGTTCTCGACTTCCACACATTTTTCAAGGCTCCCAAAATTTTCGCCCCCTCCCCCACCCTATGATCCACTTCCGCTTCCATGGTTCCATCCGCTGACAGATCCACTCCCAGATATCTAAAACACTTCACTTCCTCCAGTTTTTCTCCATTCAAACTCACCTCCCAATTGACTTGACCCTCAACCCTACTGTACCTAATAACCTTGCTCTTATTCACATTTACTCTTATTTTATTATAATACTTGATCACCATGTCCCACTTAAGGAAGGTAGCGCAAGGAAACAGACAAAAGAATGGCCCACCCCACCCACACACACATGTGTATATGTATATATACACAGATGTATATATATATATATATATATATATATATATATATTATTTATTTTATTTTTTATTATACTTTGTCGCTGTCTCCCGCGTTTGCGAGGTAGCGCAAGGAAACAGACGAAAGAAATGGCCCAACCCCCCCCCCCATACACATGTATATACATACGTCCACACACGCAAATATACATACCTACACAGCTTTCCATGGTTTACCCCAGACGCTTCACATGCCTTGCTTCAATCCACTAACAGCACGTCAACCCCGGTATACCACATCGCTCCAATTCACTCTATTCCTTGCCCTCCTTTCACCCTCCTGCATGTTCAGGCCCCGATCACACAAAATCTTTTTCACTCCATCTTTCCACCTCCAATTTGGTCTCCCTCTTCTCCTTGTTCCCTCCACCTCCGACACATATATCCTCTTGGTCAATCTTTCCTCACTCATCCTCTCCATGTGCCCAAACCACTTCAAAACACCCTCTTCTGCTCTCTCAACCACGCTCTTTTTATTTCCACACATCTCTCTTACCCTTACGTTACTCACTCGATCAAACCACCTCACACCACACATTGTCCTCAAACATCTCATTTCCAGCACATCCATCCTCCTGCGCACAACTCTATCCATAGCCCACGCCTCGCAACCATACAACATTGTTGGAACCACTATTCCTTCAAACATACCCATTTTTGCTTTCCGGGATAATGTTCTCGACTTCCACACATTTTTCAAGGCTCCCAAAATTTTTGCCCCCTCCCCCACCCTATGATCCACTTCCGCTTCCATGGTTCCATCCGCTGACAGATCCACTCCCAGATATCTAAAACACTTCACTTCCTCCAGTTTTTCTCCATTCAAACTCACCTCCCAATTGACTTGACCCTCAACCCTACTGTACCTAATAACCTTGCTCTTATTCACATTTACTCTTAACTTTCTTCTTCCACACACTTTACCAAACTCCGTCACCAGCTTCTGCAGTTTCTCACATGAATCAGCCACCAGCGCTGTATCATCAGCGAACAACAACTGACTCACTTCCCAAGCTCTCTCATCCCCAACAGACTTCATACTTGCCCCTCTTTCCAAGACTCTTGCATTTACCTCCCTAACAACCCCATCCATAAACAAATTAAACAACCATGGAGACATCACACACCCCTGCCGCAAACCTACATTCACTGAGAACCAATCACTTTCCTCTCTTCCTACACGTACACATGCCTTACATCCTCGATAAAAACTTTTCACTGCTTCTAACAACTTGCCTCCCACACCATATATTCTTAATACCTTCCACAGAGCATCTCTATCAACTCTATCATATGCCTTCTCCAGATCCATAAATGCTACATACAAATCCATTTGCTTTTCTAAGTATTTCTCACATACATTCTTCAAAGCAAACACCTGATCCACACATCCTCTACCACTTCTGAAACCACACTGCTCTTCCCCAATCTGATGCTCTGTACATGCCTTCACCCTCTCAATCAATACCCTCCCATATAATTTACCAGGAATACTCAACAAACTTATACCTCTGTAATTTGAGCACTCACTCTTATCCCCTTTGCCTTTGTACAATGGCACTATGCACGCATTCCGCCAATCCTCAGGCACCTCACCATGAGTCATACATACATTAAATAACCTTACCAACCAGTCAACAATACAGTCACCCCCTTTTTTTATAAATTCCACTGCAATACCATCCAAACCTGCTGCCTTGCCGGCTTTCATCTTCCGCAAAGCTTTTACTACCTCTTCTCTGTTTACCAAATCATTTTCCCTAACCCTCTCACTTTGCACACCACCTCGACCAAAACACCCTATATCTGCCACTCTGTCATCAGACACATTCAACAAACCTTCAAAATACTCATTCCATCTCCTTCTCACATCACCACTACTTGTTATCACCTCCCCATTTACGCCCTTCACTGAAGTTCCCATTTGCTCCCTTGTCTTACGCACCCTATTTACCTCCTTCCAGAACATCTTTTTATTCTCCCTAAAATTTACTGATAGTCTCTCACCCCAACTCTCATTTGCCCTTTTTTTCACCTCTTGCACCTTTCTCTTGACCTCTTGTCTCTTTCTTTTATACTTCTCCCACTCAATTGCATTTTTTCCCTGCAAAAATCGTCCAAATGCCTCCCTCTTCTCTTTCACTAATACTCTTACTTCTTCATCCCACCACTCACTACCCTTTCTAAACAGCCCACCTCCCACTCTTCTCATGCCACAAGCATCTTTTGCGCAATCCATCACTGATTCCCTAAATACATCCCATTCCTCCCCCACTCCCCTTACTTCCATTGTTCTCACCTTTTTCCATTCTGTACACAGTCTCTCCTGATACTTCCTCACACAGGTCTCCTTCCCAAGCTCACTTACTCTCACCACCTTCTTCACCCCAACATTCACTCTTCTTTTCTGAAAACCCATACTAATCTTCACCTTAGCCTCCACAAGATAATGATCAGACATATATATATATATATATATATATATATATATATATATTCGTACATCAGTCTCCCCTTCTTGTCCCCTTCACTTCTGACATACATCCTCCTTGTCAACCTCTCCTTACTCATCCTCCCCATATGTTTAAACAAATCCAGTGCAACCTCTTTAGCTCTCTCTGACATACGCTTCTTTTCATTACACTTGTCTCTTAATCTATCATCTTTCTATCAACCTTCTTTATATCACATACTGTACTGAAATATTTCATTTCCATACCATCCACCCTCTTTCGTACTTTGACATCTATGGCTGAACTGTATAACATAAGGAACTGTAAAAAGTATAGTTTTCACGAAACTGGCTGTATCAAAACAGGTTTTACTCTAGTGATAGTGTACTTAAATTTGAGCAAATACATGGCTCACATAAGTAGAGGTATCAGCCTCTGTGTTTCTGACTGTAAAATCACTATTGTAGCTAACAAGCATTGATCCTCTAAGCTCTGTCCTTTTTTAAACCTTCCAAATATGCCAGCACATTTGTATACGAGGTATGCATGTGTATAGTTCCTGTCATTAGAGAAAAGCAAAAACAGACTGTACATAAAATGCTGCTCAAAAGGCTGCATATACAAAAAGTGTAACAAATTAAAGATATATATAATACACCAGCTAGATATAGATGATATAATGTACGCGAGAAAGAGGAATCAAAAGTGAGTTGTGCCTTATAGGTTTTGAGTTCATACACACTTGAGAACCATATGTACTGTGGAGTGTACACATGACAAATTTTCACACATGGGTTGTATACTGGGTGAAGTGTTCATATGGCTTAGAGTTAATATGAGGGTCACATAGACGGTGATATGAACTCAAAGTAAGATTAAGACCAAAAAAAATTGTAATTGTATAAGACTGAAAATACACAAGGCTAAGTACAGTATCCATGACATGAATTGTTTTGAAGGTGGAGTTGTACATACAGTCAAATGTACATAAATGGGTGCTTCATAAAGCGGAGAGAACATCAAAATGAATGCAAACACAAAGACTAAACAAAATTCATGATGACTACATTACGTTAAATGTTCAAACAAGGCTTACATTCCAAACAAAATGTAACTGTGACACAATGAAGCATAGTAGGAAAGCTGTGGTAAATGAAGTGTCATACGTACCTCACGCTGGTGGAGCTGCTCACGGAGATGGTTGACTTGGTGCGCAGCGTGCAGATCAGCTGCATGAAGTCGCTCCTCAACCTCTGCCCGAGCCTGCTTACACTCCTCCAACTGATGAATCAAAATTATTCATTGGTTAGCATACACGATATCTGCTAGAAAAATTACCCCTCATACATACCATTTCCACAGTTAGCATCATATGAAGCAAAAGATAATGATGTGGTACAGTTTACTCATACATTCATGAATAATAAGAGTGTACAAGCATGAATGGAATATACAAATATATATTTTTTTTTTTCTTTGTCGCTGTCTCCCGCGTTTGCGAGGTAGCGCAAGGAAACAGACGAAAGAAATGGCCCAACCCACCCCCATACACATGCCCTGATTCAATCCACTGACAGCACGTCAACCCCGGTATACCACATCGCTCCAATTCACTCTATTCCTTGCCCTCCTTTCACCCTCCTGCATGTTCAGGCCCCGATCACACAAAATCTTTTTCACTCCATCTTTCCACCTCCAATTTGGTCTCCCTCTTCTCCTCGTTCCCTCCACCTCCGACACATATATCCTCTTGGTCAATCTTTCCTCACTCATTCTCTCCATGTGTCCAAACCACTTCAAAACACCCTCTTCTGCTCTCTCAACCACGCTCTTTTTATTTCCACACATCTCTCTTACCCTTACGTTACTCGATCAAACCACCTCACACCACACATTGTCCTCAAACATCTCATTTCCAGCACCTCCATCCTCCTGCGCACAACTCTATCCATAGCCCACGCCTCGCAACCATACAACATTGTTGGAACCACTATTCCTTCAAACATACCCATTTTTGCTTTCCGAGATAATGTTCTCGACTTCCACACATTCTTCAAGGCCCCCAGAATTTTCGCCCCCTCCCCCACCCTATGATCCACTTCCGCTTCCATGGTTCCATCCGCTGCCAGATCCACTCCCAGATATCTAAAACACCTCACTTCCTCCAGTTTTTTTCCATTCAAACTCATCTCCCAACCGACTTGACCCTCAACCCTACTGTACCTAATAACCTTGCTCTTATTCACATTTACTCTTAACTTTCTTCTTCCACACACTTTACCAAACTCAGTCACCAGCTTCTGCAGTTTCTCACATGAATCAGCCACCAGCGCTGTATCATCAGCGAACAACAACTGACTCACTTCCCAAGCTCTCTCATCCCCAACAGACTTCATACTTGCCCCTCTTTCCAAAACTCTTGCATTCACCTCCCTAACAACCCCATCCATAAACAAATTAAACAACCATGGAGACATCACACACCCCTGCCGCAAACCTACATTCACTGAGAACCAATCACTTTCCTCTCTTCCTACACATACACATGCCTTACATCCTCGATAAAAACTTTTCACTGCTTCTAACAACTTTCCTCCCACACCATATATTCTTAATACCTTCCACAGAGCATCTCTATCAACTCTATCATATGCCTTCTCCAGATCCATAAATTTCTACATACAAATCCATTTGCTTTTCTAAGTATTTCTCACAAACATTCTTCAAAGCAAACACCTGATCCACACATCCTCTACCACTTCTGAAACCACACTGCTCTTCCCAATCTGATGCTCTGTACATGCCTTCACCCTCTCAATCAATCCCCTCCCATATAATTTACCAGAATAACTAACAAACTTATACCTCTGTAATTTGAGCACTCACTCTTATCCCCTTTGCCTTTGTACAATGGCACTATGCAAGCATTCCCGCCATCCTAAGGCAAACCTCACCAATGAGTCATACATACATTAAATAGCCTTACCAACCACTCAACAATACAGTCACCCCATTTTTTAAATAAATTCCACTGCAATACCATCCAAAACCCGCTGCCTTGCCAGCTTTCACCTTCCCCTAAGCTTTTACTACACCCCTCTCTGTTAAACCAAATCATTCTCCCTAACCCTCTCACTTTGCACACCACCTCGACCAAAACACCCTATATCTGCCACTCTATCATCAAACACATTCAACAAACCTTCAAAATACTCCATCTCCTCACATCACCACTACTTGTTATCACCTCCCCATTTCCCCCCTTCACTGATGTTCCCATTTGTTCCCTTGTCTTAAGCACTTTATTTACCTCCTTCCAAAACATTTTTTTAAACCTCACTAAAATTTAATGATACTCTCTCAACCCACTCACATTTGCCCTCTTTTTCACCTCTTGCACCTTTCTCCTGACCTCCTGCCTCTTTCTTTTATACATCTCATTTGCATTATTTCCCTGCAAAAATAGTCCAAATGCCTCTCTCTTCTCTTCACTAAAAATCTTACTTCTTCATCCCACCACTCACTAGTGAGTACCCTTTCTAATCTGCCCACCTCTCACGCTTCTCATGCCACAAGCATCTTTTGCACAAGCCATCACTGCTTCCCTAAATTACATCACATTCTTCCCACACTCCCCTTACGTCCTTTGTTCTCACCTTTTTCCATTCTGTACTCAGTCTCTCCTGGTACTTCCTTACACAAGAGGAATATATATATATATATATATATATATATATATATATATTATATATAATATATATATTTTTTTTTTTTTTTTTTTTTTATACTTTGTCGCTGTCTCCCCGTTTGCGAGGTAGCGCGAGGAAACAGACGAAAGAAATGGCCCAACCCCATACACACGTACATACACACGTCCACACACCGCAAATATACATACCTACACAGCTTTCCATGGTTTACCCCAGACGCTTCACATGCCTTGATTCAATCCACTGACAGCACGTCAACCCCTGTATACCACATCGCTCCAATTCACTCTATTCCTTGCCCTCCTTTCACCCTCCTGCATGTTCAGGGCCCCGATCACACAAAATCT
>NC_092249.1:104113-176613 GCF_036320965.1 Panulirus ornatus | reverse complement strand
TACCTCTTCTCTGTTTACCAAATCATTTTCCCTAACCCTCTCACTTTGCACACCACCTCGACCAAAACACCCTATATCTGCCACTCTGTCATCAAACACATTCAACAGACCTTCAAAATACTCACTCCATCTCCTTCTCACATCACCACTACTTGTTATCACCTCCCCATTTGCACCCTTCACTGAAGTTCCCATTTGCTCCCTTGTCTTACGCACTTTATTTACTTCCTTCCAGAACATCTTTTTATTCTCCCTAAAATTTAATGATACTCTCTCACCCCAACTCTCATTTGCCCTCTTTTTCACCTCTTGCACCTTTCTCTTGACCTCCTGTCTCTTTCTTTTATACATCTCCCACTCAATTGCATTTTTTCCCTGCAAAAATCGTCCAAATGCCTCTCTCTTCTCTTTCACTAATAATCTTACTTCTTCAACCCACCACTCACTACCCTTTCTAATCAACCCACCTCCCTTTCTTCTCATGCCACAAGCATCTTTTGCGCAATCCATCACTGAATCCCTAAATACATCCCATTCCTCCCCCACTCCCCTTACTTCCATTGTTCTCACCTTTTTCCATTCTGTACTCAGTCTCTCCTGGTTTTTGTGTTTATGTATATATATATATATATATGTATGAGGGTGGGTTGGGCCATTCCTCATCTGTTTCCTTGCGCTATCTTGCTGATGCAGGTGATGGCGATTAAGTATAAGTAGCACCTGAAAAAGTAAGGATGGCTTTATGAATTGAAATCACAGCTACTTTTCCTTCAGATGATTTTTTAATTTCATTCATTTTTAGTTTTCTTTTTTCTTTTTTCATACTTGCTTACCATTTCCCACATGAGTGAGGTAGCATCAAGAGCAGATCACTGATCCTTTGAGGGAAAATTCCTTGCTTGGCTCCTTGCTCTGTTTTTCTTTTGAAAAGTGATACAGGAAGGGAGGATTTCCATCCACTCTCTCCCGCCTCTCTTAGTCGCCTTCTACGAGTATCAGGGAATATGTGTGCAGGATTCTTTCTCCCCTATCCCAGGAATGATGTTTGATTTTGTTTTGGAATATTTGATACATTTACACTACATGCTACTCATTCTCTATGTATGTCAAAATGGTTTGGACATATTGATAGAATGTAAGAGGAACAGTAGACAAAGAGGATATATGTGTCAGAAGTGGAGGGAACTGGGAGAACGGGGAGACCAAATTGGAGATTGAAGGATGAAGCAAAAGAAGATTTTGAGTGATTGGGGCCTGAACATGCTTTGGGGTGAAAGTCATACATGTAATATAGTAACTTGGAATAATGTTGTAAACTAGGATTGATGTGCTGTTAATGGGCTGAACCAGGGCAAGTGAAGCATATGGGGTAAACCATGGAAAGGTCTGTAGGGCCTAGTTGTGGATATGGAGCAGTGGTTGCAGTGTATTACATATGACAGCTAGAGAATGAATATGAGTGGATGTGGCTTTTCTTTGTTCTTGGTGCTAGCTTGCTTATGTGGGAAACAGTAATCATATATGAAAAGAATTATTATACTACACCTACTGAAGGGTGAAACAGGCTGGTAACAGCAAAAAATGTCATTTAATCATAACCTATCAGTGGTTTCCCCATAAGGCATTTGATTTTAGGCTACTTATACTCTGTCAGTCTTTATATCTGATGCTTGTTTCCAGTTGGAATTCCTTCAAGGGATTGGCCAGGGCAATAGAGTCTCCATAACTAGCGAACTCCAGTGCAGCTTCATAGCCTTTAGTGCCTCACCCTTAACAGGCCATTGGCATGGGGCAACTCCTGATCATGTTTGCAGAGGCTCCTACCTAATGTTCCTACTGAGTATTACTACCCAATGCTGCTAGCAATTACTTCTACCTTATGCTTTTGTCTAAATGTTCCTACCTACTACTACTGTCTACTGCTCCCACCTTTTTGCCAAAAGGCAGGCTAGCATTTAGTGCTCATTGCAGGAAAATCTAGAGGTACAACGAATGAGGTGTGCGAGTTGAATGTTGTCAAGTGTTACGTATAACAAGGAGATACTGTATGTTTGTGGACAATAGTTCAGTAGTTCACACATATAATTTAGTGATTACTTATTGTGTTTGTGTTGCAGGGAGAGAGTTTTACACACTTAATGCCAACTCTTAACTTTGTAAATATTTACTATGTCTTTACTCCCAAGTGCGAACACACTCATGCATGCATGCACACACAGGGTACCCATTTTATCACACACACACACACCCCACCCAATGAACAGCTGTATGGACTGGACTATTCTGTGGCCAGGATTTGAACTTATGATGTGGGTTTGATGCCAGGCAGCCTGTGTGTATAACTGTCAGTAACACTAACTATAACACCACTAAGGTCCATTAGTTTCAGTGCTCCAGCTGTACCATTAAGCATTTAGTTAATGCAATTCTTCAGCCATGAGAAACATTAGATATATTGTTACTTAGTAAAACTCTGATACATTTTATCATCCTTTAGAAATAGGAAGATGGATAAACTGAAGTTTTTTCATACTTGATCACTGTTTCCCACATTAGTAAGGTAGGTCCAGGAACAAAGAAAGACCACATCCTCTTACATCCATTCTTTGGCTGTCTTGTGTAATACACCAAAACCACAGCTCCCTATCTACATCAAGGCCCCATAGACCTTTCCATGGTTTACCCTGGATGCTTCACATGCCCAGTTTCCATTCACAAACATCACGTTGACCCCAGTATACCACATCATTCCAATTCACTCTGTCCCATGTATGCTTTCCCCCTACTTCGTGTTCAGGCCCTGATCTCTCAAAATCTTTTTCACTCTTAACCTTCCACCAATTTAGTCCCCATCTTCCCTCCTCTTCTGACACATATCCTCTTTGTCAACCTTTCCTCACTCATTCTCTCCAAATGTCCAAACCATTTCAGTACATTATCTTCTGTTCTCTCACCCACACTTTTTTATTACCACCCATTTACCCTACCTTTACTTTACTTATTCAAACCACCTCATATGACATATTGTCCTCAAACATTTCATTTTCAACTCATCCACTCTCCTCTGTACAACCTTATCTATACCTCATGCTTTGCATCCATAGAGTGTTGTTAGGACTACTCTACCTTCAATCATACCCTTTTTTGCCTTCCCAGATAATGATCTCTTTATCCACACATTCTATAGTGCTCCCAGAACCTTCACACCCACACCCTATGACTCACTTTCACTTCCATGGTTCCATTCACTGCCAAGTCCAATCCCAGATATCTAAAACAATTAACTTTCTCCAATTTTTCTCCATTCATACTCACACCTCAACTAACTTGTTCTGCAGCCCTACAAAACCTAATAAAGTTGCTTTTATGTACATTTACTCTCAACTTTCTCCTTTCACACTTTTTCAAACTCAATCACCAACTTTTGCAGTTTCTCACTCAAATCTTCCATCAGTGCTGTATCTTATTCTCCACAGACTGCATACTTGCCCCTCTCTCCAAGACTTTTGCATTTACCTCCCTCACCACCCCATCCATAAACAAATTGAGCAACCATAGTGACACCACACACCCCAGCCATTGCTTGGAACCTCTCTTCCTTCTCGTAGGCAAGCCTCACAACTGTTATAAAAGTTTCTCTCTGCTTCTAGCAGCTTGTCTCCCACGCCATATATGCTTAAGGCCTTTCACAAAGCATCTCTATCACCCCTGTCATATGCAATATTTTTTTTCATACTTGATCACTGTTTCCTGCTTTAGTGAAGTAGTGCTAGGAAACATAAAGAGAGGTGCATTGAATACCTTATCTTTTAGTTTTGAAACAAAAAGTATTTTGAGCTAAAAAATTACCCCTAACTATTGAGGGGCATATCTAGGGGAAGTAGCACCTATGGTAAGCATTAAAATTGCACACCTGGCTTGATTAGAAATGTACATACAGTGGATGTGTATGAAAGTATATACAGTGTAATTATAAACTGTTGAAGAGTTCGGCCAAACTTAAATTCATATAAAATCTTAAAGACTTAAAGACTTATTTATTCAGAATTGTAGCATAGAAGTGGTAATGCAACTGATAGTAGCAAAATATTACTATAGTGGAAAAGTGGGCAAGTTTCTTTTTTATATCACAAACCAAATTGTTAAAAATGTCATTCGGGTAGCACGTCAAAAAACAAACCTGTTGAGTGGCACCCACCTTCAAGTGGCGCCAGGGCACCTGCCATACCCTAGATACGCCATTGGTCTAGGACACCAGTAAAATCCTACACGTATGCTTTAAGATGATTCTTACGATCCAGTCTTGAAATTTTTTCACTTTGGGATGCATTGGAACAAAGTGTGCTTTACTTTGGATTGTACTCTGGGAACTGGAGTAGATTTCAGATTTTAGTGGGGATTTGCTTTATTGATTCAGGTGCAGTCGTAATACCATATTGTTTTGCAGTAAATATGGAAGATTCTTTTGATGGTCTTACTGCATTTAATGTTTAAGTTGGATATTACCAGTTAATCATGCTATTGTGTCT
This sequence comes from Panulirus ornatus, assembly GCF_036320965.1. Classification (NCBI taxonomy): domain Eukaryota; kingdom Metazoa; phylum Arthropoda; class Malacostraca; order Decapoda; family Palinuridae; genus Panulirus; species Panulirus ornatus. The sequence continues at coordinate 172,084 of NC_092249.1, read as the reverse complement.
CACACCCCAACTAACTTTTTAATTCACTTCGTAATATCAATTTATGTCTCTGTTGTACATGGAATTTCTTGACTTTATTGCTAATCACTACTTAGCGTATCTTTCTGGATATTTTTCTCTAGGGCTGTGTCCACTCCATTTAGTGTTGAGAATACAGGAACAGCCACTTACATTTTCTAAAGAATTTTGAACTTTCTCTGCAAGCAGTAAGAATGAAGATGGAAAAAGCAAAGCTCATTTTTTTTGTTTAATAGCATTACCTCTTTCATTGAAAATATGAAACATTTATGAAAGAAAGGAAAAAGTGAAAAGAGTAAGAGTTACCACAGTATTGTGTTAACCATGTATAGTTAACCCTTCAGTGGAATGTTAAAGATCTCCAGACTAGAGGTAGTAGTGTAGGTTCTGAGAATGTTTGGGACACCAAGAAGTGCTTGTACGCTTGTACAATGTGATTGTAATGAGAGGGAAAATTTTCCCATGGGAGTAGGGAAACTTGTAATTATCTCTCATTTGACTCCATTTTATTATCCAGCCTAAGTACATTCAGGGTGATTGAGGAAAGAGGTCTGCTGCCGTCATTGCAAAAGTGGGTTGATCACGTTGAAGGGCGTGGTCAAATACAGATGTACTGTATACTGAATTTATTCATTATTGTTTATGTGAAACCTCATAATGAAATTGCTTTGTGTATGTTTGTGTCTGTATATGTCATTATTTTCATGTTTGTTTATGTTCCTGCATGCATGCATGCTTGCTTATACATTTCTTTTAATTTTGCAGTGTCTCTGTATGTGCATTTTTTAAATTTTGTTAACTTATAATTTGAGCTGATTTATTGTTAATGAGAGGAAGAGTGTTAGTTATTGCCGTTTACTTAATAGCTGTATTTTCCCTTCAAGTATTTAAGGTCCTCATGGATGATTTTAGTTGTTTTGGACCAGTAGTGTGTGCTGGGTGTATCAGGTCATATAGATTTTTACTACAGTTTTCCTTCCTGGTTGCCAGGGCCTATTTTGCAGCAGAAGGCATGGGCACAGTTGTTGGTGTAACTTCATCTGATATACTCTACGATCCTCTGCCCTTATACCACACTGCTGGGGGGATCATTGGGATAGGCCAGAGTCTTTTTGAGGGAGCGACCACTGTCATAAGGCGGAAATTCTCAGTCTCCCAGTTTTGGGCAGACTGTGTAAAGTACAGGTGTACGGTAAGAGTTTGCACAATCTGATATATAAGGGGAAGTTCAGTAACAAGGAAAGGCTTTCAAATTTTAAATGATTTTTCAAAATGTTTAGCAGGACTCAGGTAATAGGTAATGCAGAAGCAAGTGGTACAGTATACTTTATTGGTATGGAGTGAAGGAAGTTCCTTAATGATTGATATGAAAAATAGGTTTACTTACACCCCACTTATCATGATATCATTGCATGATGGTCCATAAAGGTAATATTAGTTTGATTATGCTAATTCAAAAGGAAATTGTGTAATGTGACATTCTATTTTTTCATTGGATGTGATTTGATGAAAATGAAAGCAACTTATCCCATGATGTTTTCTGAGATAATTTGAGTCAGTTTTTAGAAGATTCTCAGGAATGTGTTGAATTTCTTGATAAATTTTACCAAACTACAAGTAAGACTAATGGATGCTTGGTGAATTTACTTCAGGTGATGCTTATACAGGTTGAATCTCTTTCATCTGGCAACCTTGGTACCTGGTCATTGCCAGGCCACATAAATTACCAAAAAACAGACCCCTAGTATTGCCAGCTCATTCCACATATATTTTGCTCTGTTATCAAAGGTATAACAAAGCTTGAAATAGGAAATGATACGACCCCTAAATTTTTCAAGCAAAGTTTTTATTTTTACGTCAGTTTACGTGAGAAGTATCCCTAGATGGAGACTCCTCAGTATCTTGGGCAAGGGTTTTTCATAGCATACGACACTAGTAAAGAGCAGATTCGTTAGCATTATACACTTGTTCTGGGGCTCAGTTTTCCGCTGCCACTAATTGTGCAAATTTATCCACAAACTTTTTTGCAGCTTTGTAACTAGTAGTTAATGTGACGAACAACTGTAAGTTGGTAGTTGGCTTTGGTCAACTTGTTACTATTGTTGTTTTAAGGTAATCGTCAAGGCAGCCAGCCCGCACTGCATCAGTCCCAGCCAGGCAGCTGGCTTGTACACTCTCTCTTGCCCTGTATATATTTTTGTTAGTTGTTTGATAGAGAATTGGAGTTTTTATCAATTGTTTTAATATGACCTTACACTACAAGCTTCCATGTCAACACTATGCTTTTCTCCATACACACTATGTGCTGAAATTCGATGTCTCCACTTAAACTTGTGTCACCATCCTTGTGAATATTCACAGTCATAGTTTAGCTTTAGTTCTCTATGAAAAACTTTGGCCTGCTCAGTAAGCATCTCCCCAGAGATGCTGACGCATTACATCAGAGCTTAAACCACTTTACAAGTGCATTGTTTAATTCTGTACTCATGGCACCTTTCAAAGCTTTTGAGACTTTGAACTTTTCTGGCATTCATTTTCAGCAAAAACCTGAATATGAGATTGACAGGACTTAATTAGCTCAACTGCATTGTAAACAGATTTTGGTGCCTAAGTGGTGCTAAAAGCGCCACTCTGGTGGCAGATCCACAAAATAATGGCAGCAGATTCAAAATGTGCCAGACCACGGGCTGCTGGATTAGAGAGGTACAACCTGCATATGCTCCATGTAGCAAAACAGTAGTTCTGATATTTACTGAAAGCCTGATGCTAATAAATAGAAGGAAAAAGTGGCACCATTTTTTTTTTCCTTTTTTTTTTTTACTATGCCATTTCCTATATAGCAAGGTAGCACAAGCATCAGACAAAGAATGGTGTCATTTGATCACATCTCTATAGTCGTCATGTATTATTCATTGGAGATGGAGCCCCATACCCACAAGCCCCGTAAACCTTTCCACAGTTTCCCCAGACCACATCATATTCCTTGGTTGAGCCCAGTGACAGCACATCACCCCCTATATAACATATCACTTGAATTTGCCCTATTTCATGTATGCCCTCCAACATGTTCAGTCCCATGTAACTCAAAACTTATTTCACTTCATCCTTCTGTCTCCTTCTAAGTCTTCCCCTCCCCATTGTTCCCACCATTTCTGACACATGTATCCTCTTTACTCAGTCTCTCCTCTCTCATCTCTGTATTTCCAGACTTTTCAATTCGCCCTGTTAAGCTGTCTGTCATACTCGGCTTGCTACCACACCTCTCTCATACTTTTTCATTCTTAAACAATCAGTCCCATGCATTTAGTTTTCAACACATTCACCCTCTTTCATTGTTTTTGTATTAAGAGGCACTGTTGGAACTACTTTTGTTATAACAAGAGACATGCCCATCTTTAGGATGGAATGGCCTGGGAGTTAAGTTATTTGTTGTGTGCTGATGACATGGCTTTGTTGGCAAATTCAAGTAAGAAACTTCATAAGCTGATGTCTGAGTTTGGTTGTTAGGGAGGTGAATGCAAGAGTTTTGGAAAGAGGGGCAAGTATGAAGTCTGTTGTGGATGAGAGAGCTTGGGAAGTGAGTCAGTTGTTGTTCGCTGATGATACAGCACTGGTGGCTGATTCATGTGAGAAACTGCAGAAGCTGGTGACTGAGTTTGGTAAAGTGTGTGAAAGAAGAAAGTTAAGAGTAAATGTGAATAAGAGCAAGGTTATTAGGTACAGTAGGGTTGAGGGTCGTCAATTGGGAGGTAAGTTTGAATGGAGAAAAACTGGAGGCAGTAAAGTGTTTTAGATATCTGGGAGTGGATCTGGCAGCGGATGGAACCATGGAAGCGGAAGTGAATCATAGGGTGGGGAAGGGGGCGAAAATCCTGGGAGCCTTGAAGAATGTGTGGAAGTCGAGAACATTATCTCTGAAAGCAAAAATGGGTATGTTAGAAGGAATAGTGGTTCCAACAATGTTGTATGGTTGCGAGGTGTGGGCTATGGATAGAGTTGTGCGCAGGAGGATGGATGTGCTGGAAATGAGATGTTTGAGGACAACGTGTGGTGTGAGGTGGTTTGATCGAGTAAGTAATGTAAGGGCAAGAGAGATGTGTGGAAATAAAAAGAGCGTGGTTGAGAGAGCAGAAGAGGGTGTTTTGAAATGGTTTGGGCACATGGAGAGAATGAGTGAGGAAAGATTGACCAAGAGGATATATGTGTCGGAGGTGGAGGGAACGAGGAGAAGTGGGAGACCAAATTGGAGGTGGACAGATGGAGTGAAAAAGATTTTGTGTGATCGGGGCCTGAACATGCAGAAGGGTGAAAGGAGGGCAAGGAATAGAGTGAATTGGATCGATGTGGTATACCGGGGTTGACGTGTGGACGTGTGTGTGTATACATTTGTCTATGGGGGTGGGTTGGGCCATTTCTTTCGTCCGTTTCCTTGCGCTACCTCGCAAACGCGGGAGACAGCGACAAAGCAAAATAAATAAATAAATAGAATATATATATGCTTGTATATGTGGATGTGTATTACTTCCTCTGTTTTCTAGCACTACCTTGGTTAAATTGATCTGAAATTAAGAATAAAAAGAAAAAAAAGAATATCAAAGAAAATAACATTAGATTTGTTTTGAATTCTAGCCACAGATGGTCACCTTACAAGGAACCAAGTTTTTGTGTTCTTACTGTGTCATGTATTTCTTAATAAGTATGACATGGCACATTTTAAAAGAGATTTTTTATTCCCCCAAAATTTGTAGATACTTTCTCTTCTTCTTTTGTCTTTTATTTACCTGTGTATATGGACTTTTGTCCATGACTGGAGCCTCCAATATAGAGGGAGAAAATCTACCTAACCTGAAAATGTCAAGATAGATAATATAATGGCTAGATACATCAGCAAATTTATATATTACATACTGAAATGTATAAACTTACTTTGGCAGGTCTAACAAACTGTTCAGTCCACTGTTATCCCACCCCTTGACAACCTCCGTAAATCCGTTATCATCAGGAATTTCTGTAAAAAATCAATAACTGTAAAAATCAATAACTTATTTTCCAGTGAAAGGACATGTTGCATATTCAGTCTAATTTACATCTTGAAAGTGTGATATGTTGATGGTAAACAAAGATTTTCAAGCATAGCCCATACATGAAAAATAGACTTGGGAAAATTTTGGTCTGGAATGAATCCCCCCTTATCACTTGGGTTTCAGGCTCTCATACAATAACTTTTTTTGCCAGAATGATAGATCAATGGGAACGTAACCTGATCATTTTGTGACGACCCCTTGTGTAATGATTTGGGCCTGTTATTAACTTAATTATGCCAATTATGCCCATGTTTGTAACATGTATTGGGAACACATATCATTCTCTCTCTCTCTCTCTCTCTCTCTCTCTCTCTCTCTCTCTCTCTCTCTCTCTCTCTCTCTCTAAATTGATATGGTTTGTAAGAAGAATTAATTCCTGATGTAGAAAATACAGCTTCTTCCAGTGTTGAAGAAGTCATAGAAAAGATCTTTTAATTAATTAATTTATGGTGAGTATGAAAAAGAAATTCAGTTTTTTATCATATGGATTTTCCCAAATATGGCTTGTAAGGAATCTTATCAGATAGTTACTTTTATTTTTTAATGGATGATTTACGCTTTTTGAGAAACATCCAGTATATTGATTGTGCACAGAAAGGAGTAATGTCCCTTTTTTTAAAGTGATATTTGTGTGTGGAATGATTCCCAAAGGCATATGATTCTTAACACCTGAGGAGTTTTAACATGCATCTACATAAATAGCCTCTATTATAGTACTGGTTAAGTGGTGACTTTACTGCTGAGCATGTGTATATTTTGTCACATTGTAGTTACCGAGACTCACATAGGTAACACTTTTTCTCAACAGAATGATGCTGGTGGCATTTGGCAGGTATACTGTGTAATGCTTAGGTTTGTGATAACAGGTATGCTTTATTTTTCTCTGCATGCTTAGGTTTCTGTTCTTCACCTCTGGCGTGTATTACTTAGCGGCGCTTAACCCCAGTGATGTGATATATGACCCCCTTCCACTGTATCATACTGCTGGCGGCATGCTGGGAGTTGGACAGGCCCTTTTTTTTGGCTGTTCTACAGTTATTAGAGTCAAGTTCTCGTCATCAAAATATTGGGCTGAAGCCATAAAATATGGCGTCACGGTAGGATTGATAGAGCAACAGTTCATTACCAGTATTTCAATTTGTATGCACCATTTTTACATTTCAAGTGCTGTTGTGTTTTTAGAAACAGGATTTTTAAATTTTTTTACATTATTTTGCTATTTCTTTTTATTTAGCATTAGTAATGTACTTCATACCGTGTAGATTTGCAAAATGTTTAAGTTCAGAACCGTATAATTTGTAGTTAAAAGCTTCACTTTTATTGCATAGGACGTGTAATGATTTGCATTGCTGATTCATCTGTGAAATAAGATGTTGGTTATATATAGAAATAATGACATTTGGCTGATCTGCAATATCAATTTTGTCTCATGAATTGACATGTATGCCTTTAGTTATTACAGAAATGGTATGTTTTCTTGTTCTTTAGATTTAACTATTTCTTTTACCATATATAGATTTATTATACAGGGATGAGACAGAATGGCTTGGGATTAAGTTTGAATGGGTAGGCACTATATAAGCAGGGTTGCACAACCTTTTTACTTTTGGGACCACATCAGTGGGCTATAGACAGGGTTGTGCAGAGGAGGGTGGATGTGTTGGAAATGAGATGTTTGAGGACAATATGGGGTGTGAGCTGGTTTGATCGAGTAAGTAATAAAAGGGTAAGAGAGATGTGTGGTAATGAAAAGAGTGTGGTTGAGAGAGCAGAAGAGAGTGGATTGAAATGGTTTGGTCACATGGAGAGAATGAGTGAGGAAAGATTGACAAAGAGGATATATGTGTCAGAGGTGGAGGGAACAAGAAGTGGGAGACCAAATTGGAGGTGGAAAGATGGAGAGAAAAAGATTTTGAGCGATTGGGGCCTGAACATACAAGAGGATGAAAGGGCATGTGAAGCACCTGGGGTAAAACATGGAAAGTTGTGTGGGGCCTGGATGTGGAAAGGGAGCTGTGGTTTCACTGCATAACACATGACAGCTAGAGACTGAGTGTGAATGAATGTGGCCTTTGTTGTTTTCCTATCACTTCTTCGCGTGCGTGTGGGAGGAAAGGGGGTGCCATTTCATGTGTGGTGGGGTGGCAACAGGAATGGATGAAGGCATCAGGTATGAATATGTACATATGTATATATGTATATGCCTGTGTATGTATGTGTATGTATACATTGAAATGTATATGTGCGTGTATGGGCATGTATGTGTATACATGTGTATGTGGGTGGGTTGAGCCATTCTTTCGTCTGTTTCCTTGCGCTACCTCGCTAACGTGGGAGACAGTGACAAAGTATAATGAATATAGTAAATGAAATATAATCAGTGGATTGAGTTATGATGTAATGTTGGGCCACGAAATTTATAGTTTCTTAAGTTATAGCATATATTGCCCAAATTTTCTATTTTCAATCCAGTAGAGATGCAGATCATATTCGACAATAGCCCATCAGCCTTAGAACATTGATTTTTCATTTGGTCAAAACTTTTGCATGAAAAAGAAAAATGTACTCGCCAATCAAAGAATAGCTCCATATTATGACTGTTGGCACTGCATTTCTGAAACAAGTTTCATGATACTGTGATCATATTTCTTAGTCACCTGACATAGAGCTGAGCATAGGTTATCATCATTCAGTGTATATCAAGTCTTTGACGATAAGATTCATGAGAGTGATTTTTTGTTAGCAGAGGCAAACAGAGATGAATAAGCATGCATAAGTTGCAGCCTTTTCATGCAAGCTTGGATACTGGTCTTGAGGGAAGCATGCATAGAAACTGAGAAATTTATAGTTGAATCATGATTTGCTGAGTCTTACATAAGGGCCACTTGAAACTTGCAGGCCACTGGAATTGGATCCATGATATAGAGGAAGTAGAGTCCTGTAGGTGCCTGAGAGTGCACTTGGCGGTAGATGGACGAATGGATTCTGAAGTGTGTCTTACAGTGGGAGATGGGGCTAAGGTGGTGGGTGCATCGAGGAGTGTTTGGGAATAAAGGCCATTGCCTGTAAATGCAAAATTTGGTAAAGTCCAGGAGTAAAACCACAATATGGTCCATATTTTTTGAATAGGTGGGGCCATCTGAGTAGCACATGTTCTTATGGCTAAACATGATCTTTAAAGTGTGAAGATCATGACACCACATGATTTTTCCTTACTTGTTTGCTGTCTTCCACATTTGTTAGGTTGCATCTGGAACAGAAGAAGAAATGGCTTTATTTGGTCACATCCATTCTTGCACTGTCATGTGCAGTGCATCGAAACTACTGCCCTATATCCACATCCAGATCCCACATACCTTCCCATGGTTTCCCTTTGCTGCTCAGTATGTCCATGTTCAGTGCATTGAGAGCGTGTTGCACCAAGCTTGTATACCACATAGCTCGGGTTCACTCCATCATGTGCATGCCTTGTACCCTCGTGCATGTTCAAGCCTCAAGAACTTGAAACCTTGTTCTCTCCATATTTGTATCACCAGTTTGGTCACCTCTTTCTCCTTGTACGTTCTGCTTTTTGACACTTACATCCTCTTAGTGGACCTTTCCTTACTCATTTTGCTCATATGTCCAAACCATTTCAGCACGCCTTCTTCAGCTGCTTCAACAGTACTCTTGTATTACTACAACTCTCTTATCCCTTGTCGTTTTTTACTTGATTTACCCTCTTTTCACTACATGTTGTCCTCTTACATTTCACATCCAAGCAGTCACCATCTATTGCACATTCTCATCTATTACCCCTGCCTTGCATTCATGCAATACTATTCCTTCAAAACCTACCCTATGACTTGTTTCAACTCTCATGGTTCCAAGTGCTGCCATATCCACTCCCAAGTATCTAAAATACTTCTTTCTTCCAAGTTTTTTTTTTTCCATTCAAGGTCACTTTCTCCTTTCACACTCTCCCAAACTCAGAAACCAGTTTCTGCAGTTTTGCTCATGGATCTGCTAGCAGGGCCATGTCTTCTGCAAACAATAACTGACTCACCTTCCAATTGGAAGCACCTCTATTTAAGCCAAAATTGCAGACCTACCCCCTCCCCAAAATCCTCGCATTCTCTTCCCTCACCACCCTATCCATAAACAGACTGAACAGCATAGGGACATCTCATAAGCCTCTTTCAGACCCACTTTCACCTGGAAACACTCACCCTTCACTCAACTATTCACACACACACACACACACACACACACACACACACACTCTGTATTGTCTTCTTAGAAATTTCTCACTGCTTTTAGAAGTTTTCCTTCATGCCATGTATTCATAACTCCTTTCACAAAGCATCTCTGTCAACCTTGTCGTGTGTTTTCTCCTGATCCATAAGGTGTGAGCAAATGAAGAGAGGAGTGGGTGAGGAATGGAAGGTATTTAGGGAAGCAGTGATGGCAAGTGCAAGAGATGCATGTGGCATGTGAAAGGTGGGCAGATTAAGAAGGGTAGTGAGTAGTGGGATGAAGAAGTAAAGTTGCTTGTGAAAGAGAAAAGAGAGGCATTTGGGTGGTGCTTATAAGGAAGGAGGGCAAATGATTGGGAGATATATAAGAGAAAGTGGCAGGAGGTCAAGAGGAACCTGCATAGGTTGAAAAAGAGGGTAAGTGAGAGTTTGGGTAAGAGAGTATCATTAAACTTTGGGGAGAACATAAAGATATTTTGGAAGGAGGTAAATGATGTGTGAAAGACAAGGGAACAAATAGGGACATCTGTGAAAGGAGGGAAAGGGGAAGTGATAACAGGTAGTGATGGAGCGAGCATATTGAAGGATTGATAAGTGTTTGATGGTAGAGTGGCAGATGTAGGGTGTTTAGGTTGGGGTGGTATGCAAAGTAAGTGAGCCAGGGAGAGTAGTTTGGTGAAAAGAGAAGAGATGGTGAAAGCCTTGTTGAAGATGAAATCTGAGAAGGCAGTGGGATTGGATGGCATTGCAGTTGAATTTAGTAAGAAAGGGGGTGACTGTGTTCTTGATTGGTTGGTAAGGATATTCACTGCATGTGTAGATCATGGTGAAGTGGCTAAGGATTGGAGTAGTACATGTATAGTGCCATTGTATAAAGGCAAAGGGGATAAAGGTGAGTGTTCAAACTAGAGAGACAAGTTTTTTTTTTTTTTTTTTTAGAATACCTGGAGAATTAAATGAGAGGTTATTGATTGAGAGGGTGAAGGCATGTATAGAGCATCAGACTGGGGAGGAGCAGAGTGGTTTCAGAAGTGGTAGAGGATGTGTGGATCAGGTGTTTGCTTTGAAGGATGTGTTTGAAAAATACTTCGAAAAACAGATGGATTTGTATGTCATTTATGGATCTGGAGAAGGCATATGGTAGAGGTGATAGAGATACTTTGTGGAAGGTTTTAAGAATATATGGTGTGGGAAGTAAGTTGCTAGAAGTAGTGAGAAGTTTTTATCAAGGATGTAAGACATGTGTACAAGTAGGAAGACAGGAGAGAGATTGGTTCCCACTGAAGGTCAGTCAGTGGCAAGGGTGTGTAATGTCACCTTGGTTGTTTAATTTGTTTATGGAGAGGGTGGTCAGGAAGGTAAATGGAAGAGTCTTGGAGAGAGGGGCAAGTATGCAGTCTGTTGTGGATGAGGGCCTGGTGAGTCAGTTGTTGTTAGCAGATGATACAGCACTGGTGGCTGATTCAAGTGAGAAACTGCAGAAGTAGATGACTGTGTTTGGAAGAGTGTGTGAATGGAGAAAGTTGAGATTAAATGTGATTAAAAGCAGTTCTGTGATCATGAATGTTCCACATTTGCTCAATAGAGTTGAGGGATGTAAATTTGAATGGAAAAAAACTGGAGGAAGTGGAGTGAAGTGTTTAGATGTCTGGGAGTGGACCTGGGAGCAAATGGAACCATGGAAGCAGAAGTGAGCCATAGGGTGAGGGAGCAGTCAAAGGGTTTGGGAGCAATAGAGATTTCCTGGAGAATATTATCTTGGAGAGTAAAACTGGGTGTGTTCGAAGGAGTACTAGTTCCAACAATATTACTTGGTTGTGAGGCATGTGCAGAGGAGGGTGGATGTGTTGGAAATGAAATGTTTGAGGATATTATGTGGTTTGATCAAGTAAGTAATGAAAGGGTAAGAGAGATATTTGGTAATAAAGAGTTTGATTGAGAGAGCAGAAGAGGGTGTGTTGAAATGGTTTGGACCTGTGGAGAGAATGAGTGAGGAAAGGTTGACAAAAAGAGGGTATGTGTGTCAGAGATGGAGGGAACAAGGAGAAGGGAGAGACCTAATTGGAGTTGGAAGGATGGCATGAAAAAGATTTTGAGCGATCAGAGCCTGAACATGCAGGAGGGTGAAAGGTTTATATGGAATATGGTGAATTGGATCGATGTGATACACTGGTGTCAACTTGCCATTAATGAACTGAATTAGGGCATGTGAAGCGTCTGGGATAAACCATGGAAAGGTCTTTGGGCCCTGTGTTTTTGATAAATTACACACAACAGCTAGAGAATGGATGTTAGTCGATGTGCCCTTTCTTTGTATGTTTCCTGACACTACTTCGCTGTTGCAGGGGGTGACATCGTTTTTTCCTTTGGGAATGGATGAAGGTGTGCATGTAGGAATATGTACATGTGTATACAAGCATGTGTGTGTGCATAAAACTACGAGGAAAATGAAGCACGAGAAGTTCCCAAATGCACTTTCACATAATGATCACATCGTCAAGTGAGATACAAGAATGAGTTAGAAGAGCTAGAACAGTCAGTTGATATACAAGGAAGAGACATAGCTAAGATGCCATTAATAAACCAGAATTACCAGATGGTGGTGTTCAGGTCTGGCATCATACCTGTCATTAGATCTTTATTAAGTGGACAGGAAAGGGAACTGTTTAAAAATTTTGCCTAGAGCAAAGCTATCCAGTTTGTTAGAATTCTTTGTGTATTTGATTATAGAAGATTGAATGATATTTCTTGTGGTAAAGGAGCTACAAGTAATAACTGAATTAGCATTACTCCTGTTAACACAGTGGTCATAATTTTTAACATGATTAAACAAAGCATTTGATTCTTGTCCTGTTCTTATACCATATTTATGTTGCATAAGTCTAACTTAAGGGATTTATCATTGAAAGATATGGATACTTTAACTTGGATCCTGTAGAATATATCTTCTCAAACTCATCATATAAATTCCATACTGCATATATGTAATGACCTATGGAACATCGACTGGAATGATGATTTAACTGGTATGATTAGCTGAGTAATTATGAATATAAGAACTAACGTAGCATCTTAGCTGTCTTTTCCTGTATGTCAACTAATTGTTCTACATCTTCTATCTCTTTCCTGTATCTCCACTGACGATGTGATCATTACACAAAAGTGCTCTTAGGAACTTATGGCGTTTCATTTTCCATGTGGTTTTATGCACATACTAGATCATGCGCACCACTTTGACCTCTTGAAGTATGTGTATGTATGTGTGTGTGTATGTGACTGAGTTTGGTAAAGTGTGTGAAAGAAGAAAGCTGAGAGTAAATGTGAATAAGAGCAAGGGTACTAGGTTCAGTAGGGTTGAGGGACAAGTTGATTAGGAGGTAAATTTTAATGGAGAAAAACTGGAGGAAGTGAAGTGTTTTAGATATCTGGGTGTGGATTTGGCAGTGGATGGAACCATGGAAGTGGAAGTGAGTCACAGGGTCGGGAAGGGGACAAAGGTTCTGGGAGCATTGAAGAATGTGTGGAAGGTGAGAATGTTATCTCGGAGAGCAAAAATGGGTATGTTTGAAGGAATAGTGGTTCCAACAATGTTATATGGTTGCGAGACATGGGCTATAAATAGGGTTGTGCGGAGGAGGGCGAATGTGTTGGAAATGAAATGTTTGAGGACAATATGTGATGTGAGATGGTTTGATTGAGTAAATAATGAAAGTGTAAGAGAAATGTGTGGAAATAATAAGAGTGTGGTTGATAGAGCAGAAGAGGAAGTATTGAAATGGTTTGGATACTTGGAGAGAATGAGTGAGGAAAGATTGACAATGAGGATATATGTGTCAGAGGTGAAGGGAACGAGGAGAAGTGGGAGACCAAATTGGAGGTGGAAGGATGGAGCAAAAAAGTTGTTGAGTGAACAGGGCTTGAACATAGAGGAGGGTGAAAGGCATGCAAGGAATAGAAGGAATTGGAATGAAGTGGTATACTGGGGTTAATGTGCTGTCAATGGATTGAACCAAGGCATGTGAAGCATCTGAGGTAAACCATGGAAAGTTTTGTGGGAGCTGGATGTGGAAAGGGAGCTGTGGTTTCAGGGCATTAACCTTATCATGAACTTACTATGTGGACAAGAAGGTGAATTGTTTACAAATTTTATTAACAATAAAGTTATCCAATTTGTTTAGACCATCACTAATATTGAGATTATAATTCTTTGTGCATTTGATAATAGAAGATTCCATGATATTTCTCGTGGTTAGAAATATCATTGAATCTTCTATTATTAAATACACAAAGAATTGTGATCTTAATATTAGTGATGGTGTATACAAATTGGGTAACTTTATTAATGATAAAATTTGTAAACAGTTCACCTTCTTGTCCACATAATAAGTTTATGATACACTTGTTGTCTGTCTTGGACAATCGCATGTTTACCAAATGGCGTCCTAGCTACGTCTCTTCATTGTATATCAACTGACTGTTATATTTCTCTCTTGCGTCTCCCCTGATAATGTGATTATTACACGAAAGTGCACTTGGAAACTTATTGTGTTTCATTTTCCCCATGGACTTGTTTCAATGAGTCATACATATACAAACACAGACATATACATATATGCACATGTAATTGAATGTGATAATGTAGTTAGTTAAGAAGTAAAAAGATTGAGAGGGAGGTAAACCCAAAAAGGAGATACAGTTTTGGTAACTATATAAAGCCAAACATTTGTTTAGGAAAATTAATTGGAAAATAGAATTGAATGGAGGTGAATGCAAGAGTTTTGGAAAGGGGCAAGTATGAAGTCTGTTGGGGATGAGAGAGCTTGGGAAGTGAGTCAGTTGTTCTTCGCTGATGATACAGCGCTGGTGGCTGATTCATGTGAGAAACTGCAGAAGGTGGTGACTGAGTTTGGTAAAGTGTGTGAAAGAAGAAAGTTAAGAGTAAATGTGAATAAGAGCAAGGTTATTAGGTATAGTAGGGTTGAGGGTCAAGTCAATTGGGAGGTAAGTTTGAATGGAGAAAAACTGGAGGAAGTAAAGTGTTTTAGATATATGGGAGTGGATTTGGCAGCGGATGGAACCATGGGGTGGGGGAGGGGGCGAAAGTTCTGGGAGCGTTGAAGAATGTGTGGAAGTCGAGAACATTATCTCCGAAAGCAAAAATGGGTATGTTTGAAGGAATAGTGGATGTGGAAAGGGAGCCGTGGTTTCGGATATTATTGCATGACAGCTAGAGAGTGAGTGTGAACGAATGGGGCCTTTGTTGTCTTTTCCTAGCACTACCTCGCACACATGAGGGGGGAGGGGGATGTTATTCCATGTGTGGCGATGGGAATGAATAAAGGCAGACAGTGTGAATTGTGTGCATGTGTATATATGTATGTGTCTGTGTGTGTAAATATATGTGTACATTGAGATGTATGGGTATGTATATTTGCGTGTGTGGACGTGTATGTATATACATGTGTATGGGGGTGGGTTGGGCTATTTCTTTCGCCTGTTTCCTTGCGCTACCTCGCAAATGCGGGAGACAGCGACAAAGCAAAATAAAAAAAATAATAGAATTGAATGGACAAAATATGAAATAGGTTTACAGAAAGTTCTTTGCAACATATGATCAGCTATTGCTCTGTGGGTATCATTTGCATGGGATGGAGAGAGGACAGAAAAGATGAGATGGGTTGATGAAATATGTTGAATAGCAGTAGAAAACAGTAGTGTTATGTGGAAAAGATAATGTTAGAAGAAAAGCTTTGGATCATTTGGAAGGTATAAGAGAACAAGAAAGGAAGGAAGAAAATAAAGAAATAATCATAAAGAAGGCAAATAGTAATCCAAAAGTGTTCCTTATAATCATCAGGAGTAAGTTCTCAGTTTGATAGATACTGGCTTAAAGTTACAGAAGTAATATCTGTTGAGGTAGATGAGAAAATATTTGAGGAAGTGAATGCTAAATTACACAGTGTATCCACTGCAAAAAACACAATACCCTAATGCTAATGAGACTGGGTAAAGAGTTAGTAGAAAGCATTGAAATTATTAGACAAAATATAAGTAGGGTATTAAGGGAACTTTATCCATGCAAGGCTTATGGATCTGATAAAGTCTATCCCTATGTATTTAATGTATGTGCAGCACCGTTTGAAAGATCGAAATGTTAGATATATTGATGGAAGAGGGATTGTACCAAGGCAGTGTGAGAAAGCAAATGCCATGCTATTTTTCGTCGAAAGAAATAAGAACAATGCTCTGAATCACACATGGTATTGCTAATGAATGTGGTAAATAGAATGTTGATGATTACCCATAAAAAATTTTCCAAACTAAATGGCTGCAAGGGTTCGGAGGAAAGGTTTCATTGAAATGTCTTCTAGACTTATATTTTGGTAAGTGTTGAATTAGATAAAAGAACTGGATGGATGGATTTTGTGTTCTTGGATTGTCATTTTCACAAAAGAAGTTGGTGAAGTAATTAGATTTTCAGGCAGCCAGAAGAGAGATATCCCCTTTTTGGATTAAAAACTGTCAAATTAGAAGGGGACAAAGGGTACATTTTACCAGTACTTTTTTTCTGTGGGTTGAATACACTAGGATTATATTGCAGAGGTCTTTTTTGATGTCTGTTATTCCTGATTTATGTTAATGACATGCTAGGAAGACAATTATCTTATTGGAAAGTATTATGGATGTTGCTAAAGTCATGAGAGAAGTAGGGAATAATTACTGTGTCATCCTATAAAGTGTGTCTCTTGATAATGGTTTTTCAGTCTATAGGTTTTAAGATATCTCTTTGACTAAGCATGAATTGCTTTTTATCTCATTTGAGAGTATTCTAAAGTTTACCTGAGGTTCTGAGTGTTTGTATTTTGATTCCTGATAAGTATGAGTATACCACATTTATTCTGTGACTGTGGTTGAAAGGTGTGTGCATGATAGATTAATTTGTACTCTTATAACTAGTTGGCTAGTATGTCTTTATATTTATTGTAACTGTTTATATGATGAAGTAAGGCCTTCATTGTTTTCTGGATATTAATATGGCTTCTTGTCAGGAGAGAATTTTCTTTTCCCTGAAGAGCAGTGTAATGACACTTGCCACTCTCCCTCCTATTGTGTGTATCTTGTCAATCAGCATGGCTCATATTTTTATTGACAAGTGGCATGCAGTTTGAGTACAGTGCAAAGTTTTTCATTTTCAATTTTATATTCCTATTAATTCTTCCTCAAGCTATGATTAGGTAACCAAAGGATATTATTCTATCTGTCTATCTGTCTATCTATATCTCTGATGCCTGTTCCTAACTGGAACCCCCTCAAGGGGGTGGCCATGGCAATGGAGACTACATAACCAGTGACCCCCAGTGCTGCATATACCTTAACAGGGTACTGGCAGAAGGCAACCGTAGCACAGTGTTTGCAGAGGCTCCAACCTGCAAAGCAGTCATTATCCTCAGGATAGTGAATTCAGAAAATGTAAAGGGACTATATTGTACAATGGTACAGTGGGTTCAACATAATACTTTGAGGTAGTTTGGGCATGTGGAAAGAATGTAAGACTAGGAGTTTACAAGGAGAGTGCATAATATTACAATTGAAGGGGTTGATGTGAGAGGAAGACCACCTGTGATTTGGGGAAATAGAGTGGAAGAATACTGGAGGGAGAGAAACGGTGGAAGAATGTGTGGAATAGTGTTTACATGGGAGGCATATAAGAACGGAGATAAATAGAGACTCTTTTGCCTTGGTCATCCTCTTGATGGGCATTAGAGATATGAATAGATAGATAGTCAATGAATTATGAGGTTAATGTAGCTTACAATAATTGATGATGCCCTCACTGCAAGTGCATTTCTCTTAATCATCAGTTGAAAAATATTCTCAGCATCAAAATGTTTTAATATTTACCAAGAAAAAGCGTGAGAGAAATCATTTAGCACATAGCTTCATAATAAATTTCTGCCATTATCAAACCACCTTTTTTCCATGATTAGTACTTGAGTATGGTCATGATAAACTAGAGTTTTTCATTTGCTGGAGATGGGTAGAAAACTTAGTGCTTCAGTTGCTTTACATGCTAGCTTGTTTAAAAACTCATTGCTGGTGTAGTGCTTGGATTTTCTTTTTATTCGCTTTCTGCCATATATGGTTGCCATATCGCTAAACTGATTTTGTACTGTATTGTAGTTCCCTTACCATTGTATTGCTTTTTTATGTAGAAGCTTTCCCAGTTTTGCATTTAAATAAGATCACAGAAATGGAGCATTTTATCCTTCAATTTGATATATCTATGTTGAATTCATTTGTTCTTTGTTATTTATTTCATTCTTATTACAAACAGCACTTTATTCTTGTTAAACTCTGTCAGCAGTATTTTTTTAAAGATGTAACATTTCTGAGACCTAAACCATCATGTCTTCTCTAACAAGCTGTACCATAGCTCTGAATAGCTGTATTAAAATACTGTAATCTCTTGAAATTGAGATACAGATGTACACCAGGAATTTTTTTTATCTCGTGGGCAAGCTGCAGACCTAAGTAGTACTAAGTTACTAGTGTAGTTCATTTGCATTTGATAATATCTAGGGTAAGGGGTCTTTTTACATTTGTGAAAAGACTATCCCATGTGGCTAGATAAGTTCAAGTACTTTGAATATAAAGACTTTTTGTAAACTCAAATACCATTCAAGTTAGTTCCAAGTTTATATATTGGTAATTAAATTTGAAATACAAATTAGTATTAATGCAAAACTTAAAAAGTTGATGTACTTAGCTCAATGCTCTCTTCAGGCAGGTCAGTATATCGGTGAGATTTGCCGTTATCTCCTCAACATGCCTGAGAAACCAGAGGATAAGCAACATAAGGTAATGCTATTTGTAGCCAGATCTTCATGAAGTGCATTGAATTTTCAGTATTAGATTATTTTCATTATGATGTTTTCTTTATGGAAATTTGATAATTCAATTTTATTTCTGTTTAATCAGTTTATTTGGACATTAAGTGGTTATTCAGCATCCTAATTGAATCTTGTATTGCATGTGTACTCTTTGCTTGTAACCAGATTATATATGCATATTTCTTATGCATATTCTTGAAAGTAAATGATTTTTTTTGTTTTCATGTTTAGGGTTTCCTGCATTAGCAGGATCACACCAGGAACATACTAAGAAAGGCAACTTCTGCTCTGAACCATTCTTTTGCTGTCATGTTAAATGCACCAAATGAAGTCTAAACATAAGATTAGGGGTCATTCTAGAATCACCTGTCCTTAACCATCTCACTCTTGAACCTCCCTGTCTCAGACCATCTATTTCCTGGTGAATGATAGAGTTACATTTTGTTGTTTCCTTTTCACAAGGTTTCTGATAGATGTAACCCTCACAAACACCATCGGAAATATATGAATGCTAAAGGCAGGCCAAATCATCTTTGCTTTGTGATAATTATGTTTTGTGTGCATGTATTCAAGAGTGTTAGGTTTCTTCCTGATATTTCTCATCTTTTATCCTCTTCTAGATACGCATAATGTTTGGCAATGGGCTCCGTCCAAATATATGGAAGGAATTTGAGAAGCGATTTAATATCCCAAAAATTTGTGAATTCTATGGTTCAACTGAAGGAAACGCCAATGTCAGTAAGTCCTCTTTCTCTTTTCTCTCTCTCTCTCTCTCTCTCTCTCTCTCTCTCTCTCTCTCTCTCTCTCTCTCTCTCTCTCTCTCTCTCTCTGGTAGAATTTTATTAAATATCTGTATTTAGCAATGGGCAATGGGGGAAGATGTATTCAGAAAAATATGCTAGGTATTTACTTGGTATTCAGTATGCAGGAGATAAGTGGGTTGTATTCTTTCTTCTAATCCCTTTAACAAGAAAGATGTGTAATAGTTCAAACTCTGTGAATCTAGAAGTAAAGAAAATAATAGGAATAATGAAGTATGTAAGAAATGTGTAATTGGTAGGAGATAAACAGAGGCAGGTGGTGCAGTCCATTCTTCTGCACTGTAAGGAAAAGGGTTTTTGTTTGGCAGAAGGTCCTGTACAATGCTGGTTGTTCCTGTGTATGTGCTTTTAGACTAGTGCAGCAGAAGGTCCTGTACAGTGCTGGTTGATCTTGTGTATGTGCTTTTAGACTAGTGCCCATGAAATTGGGGGAATGAAGTCACTCACAAAGGTAGTTTTTAGAAGAATGAAAGGTTTTAAAGTTGTATGGATATTGTAAAAGAGTAGACATTTTGTTGTATGAGAGAAAGGTAGTAGCAGGAAAATTGATGAAGGGCTAAAATGTTGTTTTGCTGAACAAGAATGGGGAAACATAATGGTGAACATTGGTTTGAAAGATGGAGTGTGTGTGTGTGTGTGTGTGTGTAGGGGGGGGGGGGGACTTAGTGGGGAGATATATGGTGGCAATATGTTGAGATTTGCCTAATTGAAACTAATGTCTTGTGGATAGCCTTTATTTGCAAATGAGAAACATTGTAAAACAGATAAAACTGTATTTTGTAACTTCATGGTGTCAGTAATTGTAGGAGTTAACCACTAAATTTTCAGTGATGTGAAAAATTTCAAAATCTCGCTTTTCAGAGCATTAGAACCTAGATGGAAACAGTCATCAGAACATCATGAAGTTTGATAAGATATACCATAACCTAGTTTTATTTAAAAAAAAAGATTGTGTCCCAACAGTTAACATTGATGGTAAACCTGGAGCTGTTGGTTTTGTATCTGTGCTGTTTCCCAGTGTATATCCAGTGGCACTTATCAAAGTAGACGAAGAAACAAGAGAAGTTGCCAGAGATTCTAATGGATTGTGCATGAAATGCAAACCAGGTATGGGATAATGAGTTTGTAGAACTTTTATCACCTTCTGACATATGTAGACTCGTATTTAGACTTAGGGCTTTGTAATTTAAACATTCACCTTTTTCCCCCTTGCACTTAGATTACATTTGCCAGTCCTCAAGCACCTTACCTTACACCATTTTTACAGCATCTGCAAGAAACCTTTTCTGCCTCCCTATACATTTTCAGAGGTGATGTTACTCTTACATTTTAGTACATTGGCCTTGATTACCATCTGCATATGTCTGGGCATGGAACTGGCAAGGTTCCTGAAGTATTCTAGGTCCATATTTTGGATTCATAGGGTCTTGATCTTCTGAAAGAGGCAAGGCTCTTTTGCAGGAAGCAGCCACCTGATCATGCATTCTGAGCATCCAGTGTGCCTAGAAATCTTATATGTACCCACATTTTCTTGCTTCCAAATAAGAATTCAGGCTCTCTCAAGAGCCTACCATCTTGAAGCACTGGTGGAAGAAATACTGTGCCCAAAAGTAAAATTCCCAAAATGAAGTGGCAGCCAAGAAGAGTAAAGTGAAACCATCACTCCCTCAAGATAGCCTGAGGCATGTTGTTGGTTCTCACAATGTTAGAATTCCTAGTCTCAGGGACCAGGTGGACATTGATTTCACCCTAAGAGCATTATATGCTTGTACTAATGGTAAAGCTCAATTGTGTCGTGATTCTGAAAATATATGGGCATGTGGACAATGTCTTTTGTGGACATTGTACATTGAAAAGCCTCTCTAACTAGTCAGCATCACTGTCATCCCTATTCTTGAGTAATGTCAATGCAGTCTTGTCCACTCCTGCTTTGCAGTTCTTCAGCTTCCATAAAGGTTTTCTCTAACTTTTATTTTTCACCTATCCATTCTCCATGACTCTCTCACTTCTCATACTACTTCCTCTCACACATACCACATCCACCACCTTATCATCAAATGTATTTAACAATTCATTGAAATAACCTTTCATCCCGTTTTCATTTATTTTTTTTGTCTGTTTCCACTGTTTCATTTACATTGGGAACTCTATGCTACCCATTTATAGCTTCAGTTAGCACATCACTCAGCGCTTGCATTCAGATCCCCTACCACCAACATTCAATCCTTTTAATCAATATTGTTGTGACACTCACTCATGTCCTTATGAAAAACATTCCATTCTACTTCACTCCTTTTGTCTAAGACAGTGCATACTCTTTCATAGAAATCTAAAATGTTTGTTGCACAATGCCTCCTTTCTGTAAAACCATGTTGCTTCTCACTATTCCAGAGTAGACAGTCACGTATTTGCTTTCTGATAAAAAGCACATTGTTCCTCCCCAGTCTGATGCTCAGTGCAGCCACCACCCTTTCAGTCACCACTCTTCCCTGCAACATTCCAGGCACCCTGAACAAACTTGAATCTCTGTGATTCAAATGCCCTATACAGACATTTCACCAATCCTCAGGCACCTCACCATTATCCATACATACACTAAAAATCCTAACTAAATAATCAAGAAAGGATTAAGGGACAGCGTAGTTCTCCTGATCCTTACTTATGCATCTGAAACATGGATATGAAATGAATCACACAGGTCAAGAATCCAGGATATGGAAATGAAATGTTTAAGAGGAGCATGTGGTATGACAAAATGGAATGAAGAAAGAAATGAGAGAGTGTACAATAGATTTGGTTTGAAAGGAATGAGTTGTGACGTGGTAGAGTTGGTGAAACATAATACTGGTTTGGATATGTGTAAAGAATGCAAGATGGGGAGTTAGCAAGGAGAGTGTACAGTAATATAGTTAAAGGGGATGAGGTGAGAGGAAGACCTTTGATATGAGGAAATAGAGTGGAATAGTACTGGAAGGAGAGAAATATAGGTAGAATGAGTGGAACAATGGATGCGAGGGAGGCATGTAAGGATAGGTATAAGAGAACACTCTTGCTGTGGCTACCCCCTGGATGGGAGTTCCCTGAGGAAACAGCTGTCAGAGATATAGATAGATAGATGGACAGTCACATCCCTCTCTTAGCCACACTCTTCTCTGGCATGTGCTAGCACTTCTTCCCTAAATACTTCTTATTCCTCACCACCCAATAAACCTTACATCAGTCTTAGGTGAAATATGAGATAAGATTGTCACCTTTTTAGAACACAAAATTACAGCGGTCAACTAACACAGTTTCCAAAATAGAAGATCCTGCATGATGAATTTGTTGGAATTTTTTAATGTTATTTATCAGAATTGGGATGAAAAATTACCATCTGATGTATTATGTTTAGGTTTCCAAAAGGCTTTTGATAAAGCACCTCACAAGAGACTCTTGAATAAACTCAAGGCTCATGGAATCGGTGAAGGACTCTGTGCATGGATCAAAGACTGGCTTACTGGAAGAAAGCAGCATATTGTATTAAACAACAAAGCCTCTGATTGGCTAGACGTAATGAGTGGTGTGCCACAAGGGTCGGCCCTAAGCCCAATTCTTTCCGTAATATACATTGATGACGTAGAAGTCAGTCTCGCATCTAAGATCTCCAAATTTGCTGATGATACTAAATAGGGGGTAGAGCCATAAACAGGTGGGACTACAAGATGATTCAAAAGAGATCTTAACTTACTAGTAGAGTGGTCAGACAGATGGCAAGTCAGACAGATGGCAAATGAAGTTTGATATGGACGGTTATAAAGTTAAGTATTTTGGAGACATGAATATACATTATAGCTACAAACTATTTGGAAACTCTCTAACTAAAGTAAATGAGGAAAAGGACCTTGGAGTTGTCATTAGCAACAATCTTCATTACACTAAACAGTGTCAAGCAGCTAGTAAAAAAGGCAACCAAATGTTAGGTTTCATAACCAGGAACATATATTACAAGACATTAGAAACAATTCTCACACTTCATGATTCTCTAGACCACACCTTGAATATGCAATTCAGTTTTGATCCCCAAACTATAAAAAAGACGAGGAAAAATTGGAACAAGTACAAAGATGCAGGACAAAATTGATCCCATCCCTTAGAAATCTGGCTTATGAAGAGACTAAAGTGATTGGATCTCTTCATGATGACTTTATCCAAGTTTCAAAATTCTGAATAAGTTCGACAAAGTAAATCACAGACATGTTTTTGAAATACAAGGAAATACAGTTATTAGGACAAATGGAATAAAACTCAAAGCTAAAAGATGTAGTACTGATGTGGGAAAAAGCTTCTTTTCCTATAGGTGTGTTGAGCACTGGAGTAAGTTACTGTCAGACATAGCAAATGCTAAGACTATAGATATCATCAAAATTTGTTTGGACAAATATTTTATAAATTCAGGTATAACCTGAGTAAAACACTGAAAATGAACTTATGAATGACAGCAGAAACGGGGACACTAGGAGGCAAATGTACAGCAGCAGGGAATCAGTGATAGCTTAAAAGACTGCTGAGTGGAATTACATTTTCTCTTAAAAATAAAAGGAGGTCAGCTGATTTAGCCTCATGTTATCTTATTTCTCATCTAAACATCATGTAAGCATGTAAACATTCCCTTAGATTTGTCTTTCACCTTTTACCATTTTACACTCATCCCATCTTGGTATTTCATGACACTAGTCTGTTTTCCAAGCTCGCTCAGTTTCACCACCCTTTACTCACCCATATCATTAACTTTTTTCCAAAGATGTGAACAAATCTTCATCTTTGCCTCCACCAGCTGCTTCTCTCTTTAAATTCACATTCAAGAGTCTCTCTTTTGCACACCTGCTAGTTAGTTAATCATTATTTATTATATTTGATTGCATTTTCCCATGTCAGCGAGGTAGTGTGAGGAAACAGACGAAGAATGACCCACCCACTCATATACACATCTATTATTTTATTACACTTTGACGCTGTCTCCTGTGTTAGCAAGGTAGCGCAAGGAAACAGATGAAAGAATGGCCCAACCCACCCACATACACGTTATACATAAACCCCCACACACACACATAATACATACCTATACATTTCACTGTATACATACATATACATACACAGACCTTTACATATATACACATGTACATTCCTACTGCCACCATTCCTACTGCCACCACGCCACACATGAAATGACACCCCCCCTCCCCCCATGTGCATGCAAGGTAGTGCCAGGAAATGACAACAAAGGCCACATTCGTTCACACTCAGTCTGTAGCTGTCATGTGTAATACACCGAAACCACAGCTCCCTTTCCACATCCAAGCCCCACAAAACTTTCCATGGTTTACCCCAGATGCTTCACATGCCCTGGTTCAGTCCATTGACAGCACATAGACCCTGGGATACAATTCACTCTTTTCCTTGCACACCTCTCATCCTCCTGTATGTCGAAGCCCCAATCACTCAAAATCTTTTTCACTCCATCCTTCCACCTCCAATTTGGTCTCCCACTTCTCCTCGTTCCCTCTACCTCTGACATATATATCCTCTTTGTCAATCTTTCCTCACTCACTCCCTCCATGTGACCAAACCACCTCAACACACCCTCTTCCGCTCTCTCAACCACACTCCTCCCAATACCACACATCTCTCCCATCCCCTCCGCTACCTACTCGATCAAACCGCCTCACACCACACACCATCCCCAAGCATCTCCTTTCCAACACAGCCACCCTCCTCCGTACAACACCACCCACGCCCCACAACCACATAACATTGCTTGTACCATGATTCCCTCAAACACACCCACCCCTGCTCTCCAAGACAAAGTTCTCACCTTCTGCACATTCCTCAACGCTCCCAGAACCCCCTCCCCCTCCCCCACCCTGTGATTTACTTCCGCTTCCATGATTCCATCCGCTGCCAAATCCACTCCCAGACATCCAAAACACTTCACTTCCCCTCAGCCTTTCTCCATTTAAACCCACCTCCCAACCTGCTCGTCCCCCAACCCTACTGAACCCAACAACCTTGCTCTTATTCACATTTGCTCTCAGCTTTCTTCCTTCACACACCCCAGCAAACTCAGTCACCACCTTCTCCAGTTTCTGACCTGAATCAGCCACCAGTGCTGTATCACAAGCAAACAACAACTGACACACCTCCCAAACCCTCCCATCCACAACAGACTGCATACTCGCCCCTCTCCAAAATTCCCGCACTCGCCTCTCCAATAACCCCATCCATAAACTAATTAAACAACCATGGAGACATCACACACCCCTGCTGCAAACCGACATTCACTAGGAACCACTCACCTTCCTCTCCTCCCACTTTCACACATGCCCCGCATCCTCGATAAAAACCCCTCACCGCCCCCAGCTGCTTACCTCCCACACCATACACTCTCAATACCCTCCACATAGCACCTCCACCAACCCTATCATATGCCTTCTCCAGATATACAAATGCCACATACAAATCCATCTGCCCCTCCAAGCACTTCTCACAGACACCCTTCAAAGCAAACACCCAATCCACACAACCTCCACCCTTTCTGAAACCATGCAGCTCCTCCCTGGTCTGGCGCTTTGCACATGCCCCGACCCTCCCGATCAACACCCTCCAATACAACTTCCCAGGAACACTCAACAAACCGACACCTCTGTAATTTGAACACTCTCTCTCATCCCCCCTGCCCCTGTACAACGACACCACACATGCATTCTACTAATCCTAAGGCACTCCACCATGAACCACACAAACATTGAATATCCTCACCAGCCAGTCAGCAACACAGTCATCCCCTCCCTCAACAAACTCCACAGCAACACCATTCAAACCCACCGCCTTGCCGGCTTTCATCCTCCACAAAGCCCCCACCACCCCCTCTCTGTCCACCAAATCATTCTCCCGACCCTCTCACTTTGCACACCACCTCGACCAAAACACCTTATATCTGCCACTCCACCATCACACACATTCAACAAACCTTCTAAACACTCTCCCCATCTCCCTCTCACTTCACCACCACCTGCTGTTACCCCCCCCCCCCCCCTTTCCTCCGCTACTGATGTTCCTGAATATGTATACACATAAATGCCCATACATGTGTGTATACATATACTATTTCAATATTATTATTATACATAATCGCTGTTTACTGCATCAGCAAGGTAGCCCTAGAAAACATACAAAGAATGGCCAATCTACTTGTATACATTAGTATATACATAAATGCACATATACATACATACATTTTGATTTATATTTATTATACATAATCAGCGAGGTAGTGCCAGGAAACATTTGAAGAATGGCCCATACACTCACATACACATGATGTTATTATTAGTATTATTATTATTATTGTTATTTTAGGAAAGGAACCTGGATGTTTTGGCTCTGAGTGAAACAAAGCTCAAAGGTAAAGGGGAAGAGTGGTTTGGGAATGTCTTGGGAGTAAAGTCGGGTTGGTGAGAGGACAGAGCAAAGGCAGGAGTAGCACTACTCCTGAAGCAGGAGTTGTGGGAGTATGAGATAGAGTGTAAGAAAGTAAACTAGATTAATATAAGTAAAACTGAAAGTAGATGGAGAGAGATGGGTGACTATTGTTGCCTATGCACCTGGTCATGAGAAGAAAGATCATGAGAGGCATTTGTTTTGGGAGCAGCTGAGTGAATGTGTTAGGAGCTTTGATGCATTAGACTGAGTTATAGTGATGAGTGATTTGAATGCAAAGGTGAGTAATGTGGCAGTTAGGGTATAATTGGTGTACATGGGGTGTTCATTGTTGTGAATGGAAATGGTGAAGAGCTTGTAGATTTGTGTGCTGAAAAAGAGACATATACATAAGTATACATATGTAAGTAGGAGAGATAGCTAGAGAGCATTATTGGATTACGTGTTAATCAATAGGCAAATGAAAGAGAGACTTATGGATGTTAATGTGCTTAGAGGGGCTACTGGAGGGATGCCTGAGCAATATCTTGTGGAGGCAAAAGTGAATATATTTAGAGATTTTCAGAATAGAAGAGAGAATGTTGGGGTGAAGAGTGGTGAAAGTAAGTGAGCTTGGAAAGGAACTTGTGTGAGGAAGTACCAGGAGAGATTGAGTGCAGAATGGCAAAAGATAAGAGCAAATGACATAAGGGGAGTGGGGGAGGAAAGAGATGTAATTAGGGAAACAGTGATGGCTTGCACAAAAGATGCTTGTGGCATGAGAAAGGTGGGAGGTGGGCAGATTAGAAAGGGTAGTGAGTGGTGGGATGAAGAAGTAAGATTGTTAGTGAAAAAGAAGAGAGAGGTATTTGGACAGTTTTTGCTGGGAAGTAGTGCAAATGACTGGGAGATGTATAAAAGTAGTGAAAAAGAAGGCAAATGGGAGCTAGGGTGAGAGAGTATCATTGAATTATAGGGAGAAAAAAATAATATTAAAAGATATAAAAAGATATAAGTTTGTTGAGTATTCCTGGGAAATTATATGGGAGGGTATTGATTGAGAGGGTGAAGGCATGTACAGAGCATCAGATTGGAGAAGAGCAGTGTGGTTTCAGAAGTGGTAGAGGATGTGTGGATCAGGTGTTTGCTTTGAAGAATGTATGTGAGAAATACTTAGAAAAGCAAATGGATTTGTATGTAGCATTTATGGATCTGGAGAAGGCATATGATAGAGTTGATAGAGATGCTCTGTGGAAGGTATTAAGAATATATGGTGTGGGAGGCAAGTTGTTAGAAGCAGTGAAAAGTTGTTATCAAGGATGTAAGGCATGTGTACGTGTAGGAAGAGAGGAAAGTGATTGGTTCTCAGTGAATGTAGGTTTGCGGCAGGGGTGCGTGATATCTCCATGGTTGTTCAGTTTGTTTATGGATGGGGTTGTTAGGGAGGTGAATGCAAGAGTTTTGGAAAGAGGGGCAAGTATGCAGTCTGTTGTGGATGAGAGAGCTTGGGAAGTGAGTCAGTTGTTGTTTGCTGATGATACAGCACTGGTGGCTGGTTCATGTGAGAAACTGCAGAAGCTGGTCACTGAGTTTGGTAAAGTGTGTGTGTGAAAGAAGAAAGCTGAGAGTAAATGTGAATAAGAGCAAGGTTATTAGGTACAGTAGGGTTGAGGGACAAGTCAATTGGGAGGTAAGTTTGAATGGGAAAAACTGGAGGAAGTGAAGTGTTTTAGATATCTGGGAGTGGATTTGGCAGCAGATGGATCCATGGAAGCGGAAGTGAATCATAGGGTGGGGGAGGAGGCGAAAGTTCTGGGAGTGTTAAAGAATGTGTGGAAGTCGAGAATGTTATCTTGGAAAGCAAAAATGGGTATGTTTGAAGGAATAGTGGTTCCAACAATGATATATGGTTGCGAGGCGTGGGCTATAGATAGAGTTGTGCGCAGGAGGGTGGATGTGCTGGAAATGAGATGTTTGAGGACAATATGTGGTGTGAGGTGGTTTGATCATGTAAGTAATAGTAGGGTAAGAGAGATGTGTGGTAATAAAAAGAGTGTGGTTGAGAGAACAGAAGAGGGTGTTTTGAAATGGTTTGGTCACATGGAGAGAATGACTGAGGAAAGATTGACAAAGAGGATATATGTGTTGGAGATGGAGGGAACGAGGAGAAGTGGGAAACCAAATTGGAGATGGAAGGATGGAGTGAAAAAGATTTTGTGTGATCGGGGCCTGAACATGCCAGAGGGTGAAAGGCTTGCAAGGAATAGAGTGAATTGGAACGATATGGTATACTGGGGTCGACATGCTGTCAGTGGATTGAACCAGGGCATGTGAAGCGTCTGGGGTAAACCATGGAAAGCTCTGTGGGGCTTGGATGTGGAAAAGGAGCTGTGGTTTTGGTGCATTATACATGACAGCTAGAGACTGAGTGTGAATGAATGTGGCCTTTGTTGTGACTGAGTTTTGTAAAGTGTGTGAAAGAAGAAAGGTGAGAGTAAATGTGAATAAGAGAAAGGTTATCAGGTTCAGTAGGGTTGAGGGAGAAGTTAATTGGGAGGTAAGTTTGAATGGAGAAAAACGAGTAAGTGAAGTGTTTTTGATATCTGTGAGTGGATTTAGCAGCAGATGGAACCATGGAAGTGGAAGTGGGTCACAGCGTGGGGGAGGGGGCGAAGGTTCTGGGAGCATTGAAGAATGTGTGGAAGGCGAGAATGTTATCTTGGTAAGCAAAAATGGGTATGTTTGAAGGAATAGTGGTTCCAACAATGTTATATGGTTGCAAGGCATGGGCTATAGATAAAGTTGTGGGAGGAGGGCGGATGTATTGGAAATGAAATGTTTGAGGACAATATGTGGTGTGAGGTGGTTTGATCGAGTAAGTAATGAAAGGGTGAGAGAGATGTGTGGTAATAAAAAGAGTGTAATTGAGAGAGAAGAGGGTGTATTGGTCACATGGAGAGAATGAGTGAGGAAAGATTGACAAAAAAGATATATGTGTCAGAGGTAGAGGGAACGAGGAGAAGCAGGAGACTAAATTGGAAGTGGAAGGATGGAATGAAAAAGATTTTGAGCGATCGTGGCCTGAACATACAGGAGGGTGAAAGGCATGCAAGGAATGGAGTGAATTGGAATGATGTGGTATACCGGGGTCGTTGTGCTGTCAGTGGATAGAACGAGGGCATGTGAAGTGTCTGGGGTAAACCATGGAAAGTTTTGTGGGGCCTAGATGTGGAAAGGAAGGTGTGGTTTCAGTGCATTATACTTGACAGCTAGAGACTGAGTATGAACGAATGTGGCCTTTGTTGTCTTTTCCTAGTGCTACCTCGTGTGCCTTTGGGGGGAGTGGGGTGCTACTTTATGTGTGGCAGGGTGGCGAGGGGAATGGGTGAAGGCAGCAAGTATGAATATAGATGTGTTTATATATGTATATCACTTCTGAAACCACACTGCTCTTTCCCAGTCTGATGCTCTGTACATGCCTTCACCCTCTCAATCAATACCCTCCCATATGATTTACCAGGAATACTCAACAAACTTATACCTCTGAAATTTTAGCACTCACTCTTATCTCCTTTGCCTTTGTACAATGGCACTATGCACGCATTCCGCCAATCCTCAGGCACCTCACCATGAGTCATACATACATTAAATAACCTTACCAACCAGTCAATAATACAGTCACCCCCTTTTTTGATAAATTCCACTGCAGTACCATCCAAACCTGCTGCCTTGCAGGCTTTCTTCTTCCGCAAAGCTTTTACT
Source organism: Panulirus ornatus (assembly GCF_036320965.1). Lineage (NCBI taxonomy): Eukaryota > Metazoa > Arthropoda > Malacostraca > Decapoda > Palinuridae > Panulirus > Panulirus ornatus. The sequence goes on along the minus strand of NC_092249.1, from coordinate 141,818 downwards.
ACCTCTTCTCTGTTTACCAAATCATTTTCCCTAACCCTCTCACTTTGCACACCACCTCAACCAAAACACCCTATATCTGCCACTCTATCATCAAACACATTCAACAAACCTTCAAAATACTCACTCCATCTCCTTCTCACATCACCACTACTTGTTATCACCTCCCCATTTGCGCCCTTCACTGAAGTTCCCATTTGCTCCCTTGTCTTACGCACTTTATTTACCTCCTTCCAGAACATCTTTTTATTCTCCCTAAGATTTAATGATACTCTCTCACCCCAACTCTCATTTGCCCTCTTTCACCTCTTGCACCTTTCTCTTGACCTCCTGTCTTGTTCTTTTATACATCTCCCACTCAATTGGATTTTTTCCCTGCAAAAATTGTCCAAATGCCTCTCTCTTCTGTTTCACTAATACTCTTACTTCTTCATCCCACCACTCACTACCCTTTCTAATCAACCCACCTCCCACTCTTCTCATGCCACAAGCATCTTTTGTGCAATCCATCACTGATTCCCTAAATACATCCCATTCCTCCCCCACTCCCCTTACTTCCATTGGTAGAGGATGTGTGGATCAAGTGTTTGCTTTGAAGAATGTTTGTGAGAAATACTTAGAAAAGCAACTGGATTTGTATGTAGCATTTATGGATCTGGAGAAGGCATATGATAGAGTTGATAGAGATGCTCTGTGGAAGGTATTAAGAATATATGGTGTGGGAGGCAAGTTGTTAGAAGCAGTGAAAAGTTTTTATCGAGGTTGTAAGGCATGTGTACGTGTAGGAAGAGAGGAAAGTGGTTGGTTCTCAGTGAATGTAGGTTTGCGGCAGGGGTGTGTGATGTCTCCATGGTTGTTTGATTTGTTTATGGATGGGGTTGTTAGGGAGGTGAATGCAAGAGTTTTGGAAAGAGGGGCAAGTATGAAGTCTGTTGTGGATGAGAGAGCTTGGGAAGTGAGTCAGTTGTTGTTCGCTGATGATACAGCGCTGGTGGCTGATTCATGTGAGAAACTGCAGAAGCTGGTGACTGAGTTTGGTAAAGTGTGTGAAAGAAGAAAGTTAAGAGTAAATGTGAATAAGAGCAAGGTTATTAGGTACAGTAGGGTTGAGGGTCAAGTCAATTGGGAGGTAAGTTTGAATGGAGAAAAACTGGAGGAAGTAAAGTGTTTTAGATATCTGGGGGTGGATCTGGCAGCGGATGGAACCATGGAAGCGGAAGTGGATCATAGAGTGGGGGAGGGGGCAAAAATCCTGCGAGCCTTGAAGAATGTGTGGAAGTCGAGAACATTATCTTGGAAAGCAAAAATGGGTATGTTTGAAGGAATAGTGGTTCCAACAATGTTGTATGGTTGCGAGGCGTGGGCTATGGATAGAGTTGTGCGCAGGAGGTTGGATGTGCTGGAAATGAGATGTTTGAGGACAATGTGTGGTGTGAGGTGGTTTGATCGAGTAAGTAACATAAGGGTAAGAGAGATGTGTGGAAATAAAAAGAGCGTGGTTGAGAGAGCAGAAGAGGGTGTTTTGAAATGGTTTGGGCACATGGAGAGAATGAGTGAGGAAAGATTGACCAAGAGGATATATGTGTCGGAGGTGGAGGGAATGAGGAGAAGTGGGAGACCAAATTGGAGGTGGAAAGATGGAGTGAAAAAGATTTTGTGTGATCGGGGCCTGAACATGCAGGAGGGTGAAAGGAGGGCAAGGAATAGAGTGAATTGGATCGATGTGGTATACTGGGGTTGACGTGCTGTCAGTGGATTGAATCAGGGCATGTGAAGCGTCTGGGGTAAACCATGGAAAGCTGTGTAGGTATGTATATTTGCGTGTGTGGACGTGTATGTATATACATGTGTATGGGGGTGGGTTGGGCCATTTCTTTCGTCTGTTTCCTTGCGCTACCTCGCAAACGCGGGAGACAGCGGCAAAAAAAAAAAAAAAATTATATGTCCATGTATGTGTACATTGAATTGTATAGGTATGTATATGTGCATGTGTGGGCATTTACATATATACATGTGTATGTGGGTGGGCTGGCCTTTCTTTCGTCTGTTTTCTTGCACTACCTCACTAACGCGGGAGACAGTGACTAAGTATGATAAAGAAAGGAAAGGAAATATAATTGTTTTTGTATCATTATTATTTATCCCTGGGAATAGGGGAGAAAGAATACTTCCCCCTTATTCCCTGCGTAGTGTAGAAGGCAACTAATAGGGAAGGGAGGGGGGCTGGAAATCCTCCCCTCTTGTTTTTTAATTTTCCTAAAGAATGAACAGAGAAGGGGGCCAAGGGAGGATATTCCCTCTAAGGCTCAGTCCTCTGTTTTTAACGCTACCTCGCTGGTGTGGGAAAAGGTGAATATGTATAGAAAATTATTATTATTATTTTTCTTTCATACTATTCGCCATTTCCTGCATTAGTGAGGTAGCGTTAAGAACAGAGGACTGGGCCTTTGAGGGAATATCATCACCTGGGCCCCTTCTCTGTTCCTTCTTTTGGAAAATAAAAGAAAATGAGAGGGGAGGATTTCCAGCCACCCGCTCCCACTTTCAACATATACTTACTGTATTCTCTTAACAAGTCCTGTATTTGAAAATATGTCCCAAATCATGAGCAACTTCAGAAATATACTTCTGATTTCATTCTACTGCAGACCAATATGTATAGCTAGTCTATGTGAGTATTATGTTCACAAATATAAATATATATACTACAAAGACAAGTTCTCATACTTTACAAGCCCCACCACTTTCCTGATGAACCTCCATAATTAGGATGGAGGGAGGAAACGGGAACTTGCACTACATAAATTACTGGAAAGTTTAAGCCTCTAAGAAATGAGTTGACAGAAATGTACTAAAACTAAGGTGCTTAGATAAGAATGTACATGTAACATCTCACAATTTAAGATGTAGCTTACTCAATGATGTATGTTTCACAATATGCATGGGCAGAAATAGAAGACATCTAGCATTCAAATAAAGGAACCTATTTCACACATATAATTATTAACTTCTGAAATTGACTATATGACTACAATAGACATTTAAAACAAACTAACCTCTTGTGAACTTAAAATCATACTAATAATATTCATGGAACTATTAAAATGTTCTTATTTTATCAAATGTTTTTATATTAACCATGAAAAAATATGAATTCCGAAATGTATTAAAAGTTTTTTTGGAGCAGCATCCATGTGTTAGACCAGGAATCTAAATTTTCACATTAACTACATCACCAAGTGCTTGAATTCACTAACTGCTATTGGTAGAAAGGTTCAACAGTATATTTTGCGAGACATTTTAAAATAGATACTTGTTACTTCAGAAATACATCAATAGAAATTACACATTGGGTATGACTTTAAGATGATGTAAAATATGTGCTTCTATCTCAATTAGCCCTAAATACTTGGCAGTGGTATGAATAAAAAGGTCAATGCCAAAATAGTTTCTTCATAATTCTTTTCAAATTACAAACTAATGTTGTAGATGCACTTTACTTTGTAAAATAAGTGTGAAGCAGTCATTCAGACATGGAAAGAGTACATATTATTATTATTTATTTATATTTTGCTTTGTCGCTGTCTCCCGTGTTAGTGAGGTAGCGCAAGGAAACAGACGAAAGAATGGCCCAACCCACCCACATACGCATGTATATACATACACGTCCACACATGCACATATACATAACTATACATCTCAATGTATACATATATATACACACACAGACATATATACACATGTACATAATTCATACTGTCTGCCTCTATTCATTCCCATCGCCACCCTGCCACACATGAAGTAACAACCCCCTCCCCCCTCATGTGCACGAGGTAGCGCTAGGAAAAGACAACAAAGGCCACATTCATTCTCACTCAGTCTCTAGCTGCCATGTAATAATGCACCAAAACCACAGCTCCCTTTCCACATCTAGGCCCCACGGAACTTTCCATGGTTTATCCCAGACGCTTCACGTGCTCTGGTTCAATCCATTGACAGCACGTCGACCCCGGTATACCACATCGTTCCAATTCACTCTATTCCTTGCAAGCCTTTCACCCTCCTGCATGTTCAGGCCCCGATCACTCAAAATCTTTTTTCACTCCATCTTTCCACTTCCAGTTTGGTCTCCCACTTCTCCTCGTTCCCTCCACCTCTGACACATATATCCTCTTTGTCAATCTTTCCTCACTCATTCTCTCCATGTGACCAAACCATTTCAAAACACCCTCTTCTGCTCTCTCAACCACACTCTTTTTATTACCACACATCTCTCTTACCCTATTATTACTTACTCGATCAAACCACCTCACACTACATATTGTCCTTAAACATCTCATTTCCAGCACATCCACCCTCCTCCACACAACTCTATCCATAGCCCATGCCTCGCAACCATATAACATTGTTGGAACCACTATTCCTTCAAACATACCCATTTTTGCTTTCCAAGATAATGTTCTCGACTTCTTCACATTCTTCAACACTCCCAGAACTTTCGCCCCCTCCCCCACCAAATGAATCACTTCCACTTCCATGGATCCATCCGTTGCAAAATCCACTCCCAGATATCTAGAACACTTCTTTCCCCACTTTTTTCTCCATTCAAACTTACCTCCCAATTGACTTGTCCCTCAACCCTACTGTACCTAATAACCTTGCTCTTATTCACATTAACTCTCAGCTTTCTTCTTTCACAAACTTTACCAAACTCAGTCACCAGCTTCTGCAGTATCTCACATGAATCAGCCACCAGTGCTGTATCATCAGCAAAGAACAACTGACTCACTTCCCCAGCTCTGTCATCCACAACAGACTGCATACTTGCTCCTCTTTCCAAAACTCTTGCCTTCACCTCCCTAACAAGCCCATCCATAAACAAATTAAGCAACCATGGAGACATTACTCACCCCTGCCGCACAATTATATTTTATTATTATACTTTGTCACTGTCTCCTTCGTTAGCGAGGTAGTGCAAGGAAACAGACGTAAGAATGGCCCAACCCACCCACATACACATATATATGTATATATACATAAACGCAACACACGCACATATACATGCCTATACATTTCAACTTATGCATACGTCTACATACACAGACATATACATGTATACACATGTATATACTCATACTTGCTGCCTTCACCCATTCCCGTCGCCACCCATCACACATGAAATAGCATCCCCCTCCCCCTGTGCACATGTGAGGTAGTGCTAGGAAAAGACAAAAAAGCCCCATTCGTTCACACTCAGTCTCTAGCTATAATGTGTAATGCACGGAAAACACAGCTCCCTTTCCACATCCAGGCCCCACAAAACTTTCCATGGTTTACTCCAGACACTTCACATTCCCTGATTCAACCCATTGACAGCATGTTGACCCCGGTATACCACATCGTGCTGTAGGATTGCGGCAGGGGTGTGTGATGTCTCCATGGTTGTTTAATTTGTTTATGGATGGGGTTGTTAGGGAGGTAAATGCAAGAGTTTTGGAAAGAGGGGCAAGTATGAAGTCTGTTGGGGATGAGAGAGCTTGGGAAGTGAGTCAGTTGTTGTTCGCTGATGATACAGCGCTGGTGGCTGATTCATGTGAGAAACTGCAGAAGCTGGTGACTGAGTTTGGTAAAGTGTGTGAAAGAAGAAAGTTAAGAGTAAATGTGAATAAGAGCAAGGTTATTAGGTACAGTAGGGTTGAGGGTCAAGTCAATTGGGAGGTAAGTTTGAATGGAGAAAAACTGGAGGAAGTAAAGTGTTTTAGATATCTGGGAGTGGATCTGGCAGCGGATGGAACCATGGAAGCGGAAGTGGATCATAGGGTGGGGGAGGTGGTGAAAATTCTGGGATCCTTGAAGAATGTGTGGAAGCCGAGAACATTATCTCGGAAAGCAAAAATGGGTATGTTTGAAGGAATAATGGTTCCAACAATGTTGTATGGTTGCGAGGCGTGGGCTATGGATAGAGTTGTGCGCAGGAGGGTGGATGTGCTGGAAATGAGATGTTTGAGGACAATGTGTGGTGTGAGGTGGTTTGATCGAGTAAGTAACGTAAGGGTGAGAGAGATGTGTGGAAAATAAAAGAGCGTGGTTGAGAGGGCAGAAGAGGGTGTTTTGAAATGGTTTGGGCACATGGAGAGAATGAATGAGGAAAGATTGACCAAGAGGATTATTGTGTCGGAGGTGAAGGGAACGAGGAGAAGTGGGAGACCAAATTGGAGGTGGAAAGATGGAGTGAAAAAGATTTTGAGTGATCGGGGCCCGAGCATGCAGGAGGGTGAAAGGAGGGCAAGGAATAGAGTGAATTGGATCGATGTGGTATACTGGGGTTGACGTGCTGTCAGTGGATTGAATCAGGGCATGTGAAGCGTCTGGGGTAAACCATGGAAAGCTGTGTAGGTATGTATATTTGCGTGTGTGGACGTGTATGTATATACATGTGTATGGGGGTGGGTTGGGCCATTTCTTTCGTCTGTTTCCTTGCGCTACCTCGCAAACGCGGGAGACAGCGGCAAAAAAAAAAAAAAAATTATATGTCCATGTATGTGTACATTGAATTGTATAGGTATGTATATGTGCATGTGTGGGCATTTACATATATACATGTGTATGTGGGTGGGCTGGCCTTTCTTTCGTCTGTTTTCTTGCACTACCTCACTAACGCGGGAGACAGTGACTAAGTATGATAAAGAAAGGAAAGGAAATATAATTGTTTTTGTATCATTATTATTTATCCCTGGGAATAGGGGAGAAAGAATACTTCCCCCTTATTCCCTGCGTAGTGTAGAAGGCAACTAATAGGGAAGGGAGGGGGGCTGGAAATCCTCCCCTCTTGTTTTTTAATTTTCCTAAAGAATGAACAGAGAAGGGGGCCAAGGGAGGATATTCCCTCTAAGGCTCAGTCCTCTGTTTTTAACGCTACCTCGCTGGTGTGGGAAAAGGTGAATATGTATAGAAAATTATTATTATTATTTTTCTTTCATACTATTCGCCATTTCCTGCATTAGTGAGGTAGCGTTAAGAACAGAGGACTGGGCCTTTGAGGGAATATCATCACCTGGGCCCCTTCTCTGTTCCTTCTTTTGGAAAATAAAAGAAAATGAGAGGGGAGGATTTCCAGCCACCCGCTCCCACTTTCAACATATACTTACTGTATTCTCTTAACAAGTCCTGTATTTGAAAATATGTCCCAAATCATGAGCAACTTCAGAAATATACTTCTGATTTCATTCTACTGCAGACCAATATGTATAGCTAGTCTATGTGAGTATTATGTTCACAAATATAAATATATATACTACAAAGACAAGTTCTCATACTTTACAAGCCCCACCACTTTCCTGATGAACCTCCATAATTAGGATGGAGGGAGGAAACGGGAACTTGCACTACATAAATTACTGGAAAGTTTAAGCCTCTAAGAAATGAGTTGACAGAAATGTACTAAAACTAAGGTGCTTAGATAAGAATGTACATGTAACATCTCACAATTTAAGATGTAGCTTACTCAATGATGTATGTTTCACAATATGCATGGGCAGAAATAGAAGACATCTAGCATTCAAATAAAGGAACCTATTTCACACATATAATTATTAACTTCTGAAATTGACTATATGACTACAATAGACATTTAAAACAAACTAACCTCTTGTGAACTTAAAATCATACTAATAATATTCATGGAACTATTAAAATGTTCTTATTTTATCAAATGTTTTTATATTAACCATGAAAAAATATGAATTCCGAAATGTATTAAAAGTTTTTTTGGAGCAGCATCCATGTGTTAGACCAGGAATCTAAATTTTCACATTAACTACATCACCAAGTGCTTGAATTCACTAACTGCTATTGGTAGAAAGGTTCAACAGTATATTTTGCGAGACATTTTAAAATAGATACTTGTTACTTCAGAAATACATCAATAGAAATTACACATTGGGTATGACTTTAAGATGATGTAAAATATGTGCTTCTATCTCAATTAGCCCTAAATACTTGGCAGTGGTATGAATAAAAAGGTCAATGCCAAAATAGTTTCTTCATAATTCTTTTCAAATTACAAACTAATGTTGTAGATGCACTTTACTTTGTAAAATAAGTGTGAAGCAGTCATTCAGACATGGAAAGAGTACATATTATTATTATTTATTTATATTTTGCTTTGTCGCTGTCTCCCGTGTTAGTGAGGTAGCGCAAGGAAACAGACGAAAGAATGGCCCAACCCACCCACATACGCATGTATATACATACACGTCCACACATGCACATATACATAACTATACATCTCAATGTATACATATATATACACACACAGACATATATACACATGTACATAATTCATACTGTCTGCCTCTATTCATTCCCATCGCCACCCTGCCACACATGAAGTAACAACCCCCTCCCCCCTCATGTGCACGAGGTAGCGCTAGGAAAAGACAACAAAGGCCACATTCATTCTCACTCAGTCTCTAGCTGCCATGTAATAATGCACCAAAACCACAGCTCCCTTTCCACATCTAGGCCCCACGGAACTTTCCATGGTTTATCCCAGACGCTTCACGTGCTCTGGTTCAATCCATTGACAGCACGTCGACCCCGGTATACCACATCGTTCCAATTCACTCTATTCCTTGCAAGCCTTTCACCCTCCTGCATGTTCAGGCCCCGATCACTCAAAATCTTTTTTCACTCCATCTTTCCACTTCCAGTTTGGTCTCCCACTTCTCCTCGTTCCCTCCACCTCTGACACATATATCCTCTTTGTCAATCTTTCCTCACTCATTCTCTCCATGTGACCAAACCATTTCAAAACACCCTCTTCTGCTCTCTCAACCACACTCTTTTTATTACCACACATCTCTCTTACCCTATTATTACTTACTCGATCAAACCACCTCACACTACATATTGTCCTTAAACATCTCATTTCCAGCACATCCACCCTCCTCCACACAACTCTATCCATAGCCCATGCCTCGCAACCATATAACATTGTTGGAACCACTATTCCTTCAAACATACCCATTTTTGCTTTCCAAGATAATGTTCTCGACTTCTTCACATTCTTCAACACTCCCAGAACTTTCGCCCCCTCCCCCACCAAATGAATCACTTCCACTTCCATGGATCCATCCGTTGCAAAATCCACTCCCAGATATCTAGAACACTTCTTTCCCCACTTTTTTCTCCATTCAAACTTACCTCCCAATTGACTTGTCCCTCAACCCTACTGTACCTAATAACCTTGCTCTTATTCACATTAACTCTCAGCTTTCTTCTTTCACAAACTTTACCAAACTCAGTCACCAGCTTCTGCAGTATCTCACATGAATCAGCCACCAGTGCTGTATCATCAGCAAAGAACAACTGACTCACTTCCCCAGCTCTGTCATCCACAACAGACTGCATACTTGCTCCTCTTTCCAAAACTCTTGCCTTCACCTCCCTAACAAGCCCATCCATAAACAAATTAAGCAACCATGGAGACATTACTCACCCCTGCCGCACAATTATATTTTATTATTATACTTTGTCACTGTCTCCTTCGTTAGCGAGGTAGTGCAAGGAAACAGACGTAAGAATGGCCCAACCCACCCACATACACATATATATGTATATATACATAAACGCAACACACGCACATATACATGCCTATACATTTCAACTTATGCATACGTCTACATACACAGACATATACATGTATACACATGTATATACTCATACTTGCTGCCTTCACCCATTCCCGTCGCCACCCATCACACATGAAATAGCATCCCCCTCCCCCTGTGCACATGTGAGGTAGTGCTAGGAAAAGACAAAAAAGCCCCATTCGTTCACACTCAGTCTCTAGCTATAATGTGTAATGCACGGAAAACACAGCTCCCTTTCCACATCCAGGCCCCACAAAACTTTCCATGGTTTACTCCAGACACTTCACATTCCCTGATTCAACCCATTGACAGCATGTTGACCCCGGTATACCACATCGTGCTGTAGGATTGCGGCAGGGGTGTGTGATGTCTCCATGGTTGTTTAATTTGTTTATGGATGGGGTTGTTAGGGAGGTAAATGCAAGAGTTTTGGAAAGAGGGGCAAGTATGAAGTCTGTTGGGGATGAGAGAGCTTGGGAAGTGAGTCAGTTGTTGTTCGCTGATGATACAGCGCTGGTGGCTGATTCATGTGAGAAACTGCAGAAGCTGGTGACTGAGTTTGGTAAAGTGTGTGAAAGAAGAAAGTTAAGAGTAAATGTGAATAAGAGCAAGGTTATTAGGTACAGTAGGGTTGAGGGTCAAGTCAATTGGGAGGTAAGTTTGAATGGAGAAAAACTGGAGGAAGTAAAGTGTTTTAGATATCTGGGAGTGGATCTGGCAGCGGATGGAACCATGGAAGCGGAAGTGGATCATAGGGTGGGGGAGGTGGTGAAAATTCTGGGATCCTTGAAGAATGTGTGGAAGCCGAGAACATTATCTCGGAAAGCAAAAATGGGTATGTTTGAAGGAATAATGGTTCCAACAATGTTGTATGGTTGCGAGGCGTGGGCTATGGATAGAGTTGTGCGCAGGAGGGTGGATGTGCTGGAAATGAGATGTTTGAGGACAATGTGTGGTGTGAGGTGGTTTGATCGAGTAAGTAACGTAAGGGTGAGAGAGATGTGTGGAAATAAAAAGAGCGTGGTTGAGAGGGCAGAAGAGGGTGTTTTGAAATGGTTTGGGCACATGGAGAGAATGAATGAGGAAAGATTGACCAAGAGGATATATGTGTCGGAGGTGAAGGGAACGAGGAGAAGTGGGAGACCAAATTGGAGGTGGAAAGATGGAGTGAAAAAGATTTTGAGTGATCGGGGCCTGAGCATGCAGGAGGGTGAAAGGAGGGCAAGGAATAGAGTGAATTGGATCGATGTGGTATACCGGGGTTGACGTGCTGTCAGTGGATTGAATCAGGGCATGTGAAGCGTCTGGGGTAAACCATGGAAAGCTGTGTAGGTATGTATATTTGCGTGTGTGGACGTGTATGTATATACATGGGTATGGGGGTGGGTTGGGCCATTTCTTTTGTCTGTTTCCTTGCGCTACCTCGCAAACGCGGGAGACAGCGGCAAAAAAAAAAAATCGTTCCAATTCACTCTGTTCCTTGAACACCTCAATATCTTTTTCACTCCATCCTTCCACCTCCAATTTGGTCTCCTGTTTCTCCATCTTCCCTCTGCCTGACACATATATCCTCTTTATCAATCTTTCCTCACTCATTCTCTCCATATGTCGAAACTATTTCAACACACCCTCTCTTTATTTCCACACATTTCTTTTATCTTTTCTATACTTACTCAATCCCTTCACCTCACACCACATCTTGTCCTCAACATTTCATTTCCAACACATCCACCCTCCTCCATACAACCCTATCTATAGACCATGCCTTGCAACCATATAACATTGTTGGAACTCCCATTCCTTCGAACATACCCATTTTTGCTCTCCAAGATAATGTTCCCTGCTTCCACACATTCTTCGGTGCTCCCAGAACCTTCGCCCCCTTCCCTACTGTTACTCACTTCCACTTCCATGGTACCATTTGCTGTTATGTCCACTCCCAGATATCTGAAACACTTCACTTCCTCCAATTTTTTTCCATTCAAACTCACATCCTGTTTAACTTGTCCCTCAACCCTACTGAACCTAATAACCTTACTCTTATTCACATTTACTCTCAACTTTCTCCTTCCATGCATTTTTCCAAACTCAGTCACCAACCTCTGCAGTTTCTCACATGAAACAGCCACTAGAGCTGTATCATCAGCAAACAACAACTGACTCATTTTCCAGGCCCTCTCATCCCAATAGACTGCATACTCGCTCCTCACCAAAACTCTTGCATTTACCTTCCTAACCACCCCATCCATAAATGAATTAAACAAACATGGAGACATCACCCACCTCTGCCACAAACCAACATTCACTGGGAACCAGTCACTCTCCTCTCTGTCTACTCGCACACATGCCTTACATACTTGGTAGAAACTTTTTGCTGCTTCTAGCAACTTACCTCCCACACCATAGTGCCTCAAGAAATTATGCAGAGGGAGGTGGGTTCACTGAATAAAGTAATGATGGGGCAAGGGAGAGGAGTGGTAACAAGAAGAGTACAGATAAGAAAGCTGAAGGTGTGCTGAAATGGTTTGGACATAGGGAGAGAATGAGTGTGGAGTGGTTGAAAAAGAGGGTATATGAGTATGATGTGAAGTGGAAAAGAAGTGGGAAATCAAAGCGGATTGGTAAAAAAGATTTTGAGTGCTTGGGGCCTGCATATGCACATTGGTGAAAGGCATGCCTTGTATTCCTACAGTATTAATGAAACTACAATACCTTACCTTCAAGCATACCCATTTTTATCCATCTAGATAGTGACCATCACTCTGCACATTCCTCAGTGCTTCAAGAACCCACACCCCTTCACCTGCTATATGACTTGTCTCAACTTTCATGGTTCCATTTGCTACTATTTCCACTCCCAGGTATCTAAAACATCCAACTTATTCCAGAAGACTCATTATTTTATTTACCTTTCAGGTGAGCCTGGGGAATTTATTGGCAAAATAGTTAGGAATCATCCGGTTCGGGACTTCCATGGATATGCTGATGAGAGTTCAACAAAGAAAAAGATAGTGAGGGATGTCTTCAAGAAGGGGGATTATGCCTTCTTGTCAGGTTAGTATCAGGTACTGTTTTCAATAATCATGTTGAAAAAGAGGTAGTGAAAGCTGTGCGGAAGATGAAATCTGGTAAGGTGGCGGGTTTGGATGGTATTGCAGTAGAATTTATTAAGAAAGGAGGTGGCCGCGTTGTTGACTGGTTGGTAAGGATATTCATTGTATATATGGGTCATGGTGAAGTGCCTGAGGATTGGCAGAATGCATGCATAGTGCCATTGTACAAAAGCAAAAGGGATAAAGGTGAGTGTTCTAACTTCAGATGCATAAGTTTGTTGAGTGTTCCTGGGAAATTATATGGGAGGTTATTGATTTAGAGGATGAAGGCATGTACTGAGCATCAGACTGGGGAAGAGCTGTGTGGTTTCAAAAGTGGTAAAGGATGTGTGGATCAGATGTTTGCTTTAAAGAATGTGTGTGAGAAATGCATAGAAAAGTAGATGGATTTGTATGTAGCACTTATGGATCTGGAGAAGGCATATGATAGGGTTGATAGAGATGCTTTTTGGAAGGTCTTAAGAGTATATGGTGTGGGAGATAAGTTGCTAGAAGCAGTGACAAGTTTTTACCGAGGATGGAATGCATGTGTACGAGTAGGAAGAGGGGAGAGTGATTGGTTCCCAGTGAAGGTTGGTCTGCGGCAGGGGTGTTTGATGTCCCTTTGGTTGTTTAATTTGTTTATGGATGAGGTGGTTGGGTAGGTGAATTTTGGAGTTTTGGAGAGAGGGGCAAGTATGCAGTCTGTTGTGGACGAGAGGGCTTTGGAAGTGAGTCAGTTGTTGTTTGCCGATGATACAGCTCTGATGGATGATTCGAGTGAGAAACTGTTGAAGCTGATAACTGATTTGGAAAAGTGTGTGAAAGGAGATAGTTGAGAGTAAATGTGAATATGAGCAATGTGATTAGTTTCAGTAGGGTTGAGAGACATGTTAGTTGGGATGTAAGTTTGAATGGAGGAAGGTTGGAGGAATTGAAATGTTTTGGATATCTGGAAGTGGACATAGCAGCGAATAGAACTATGGAATCATAAGTGAGCCACGTGGTGAGAGGGGGCGAAGGTTCTGGGTATGATGAAGAATGTGTAGAAGGAGAGAACGTTATCTTGGAGAGCTAAAATGGGTATGTTTAAAGGAATAGTAGTTCCAACAATGTTATATAGTAGGAGGCATGGGCTATAGATAGGGTTGTAAGGAGGAGGGTGGATGTGTTGGAAATGAAATGTTTGAGGACAAAAAGTGGTGTGAGGTGGTGTGATCAAGAAAGTAATGAAAGGTTAAGAGAGATGTGTGGAAATAAAAAGTCTGTGGTTGAGAGCAGAGGAGGGTATGTTGAAATGGTTTGGACATGTGGAGAAAATGAATGAGGAAAGATTGACGAAGAGGATATGTGTGTCAGAGGTGGAGGGAACAAGGAGAAACAGGAAACCAAATTGGAGATGGAAGGATAGAGTGAAAAATATTTTGAATGATCAGGGCCTGAACACACAGGAGGGTGAGAGGCGTGCAAGGAATAGAGTGAATTGGAACGAAGTGGTATACCATGGTCAACGTGCTGTCAGTGGACTGAACCAGGGCACGTGAAACTTCTGGAGTAAGCCATGGAAAGGTCTGTGGGGCCTGGATGTGGACCGGGAGCTGTGGTTTTGGTACATTACACATGACAGCTATAGAGCGGGTTAGCACCAGGAATGGATGAAGGCAAGCAAGTATGAAAAAGTACATGTGTATATATGCGTATATTTATGAATATGGGCGTTTATGTATATATGTGTGTATATGAGTGTATGTTTATGTGCGTGTGTGGGCGTTTATGTGTATACATGTGTATGTGGGTGGGTTGGTCCATTCTTTTGTCTGTTTCCTCACCCTACCTTGTTGATGGAGGATTCAGCCGCAAAGTATAATGATAATAATAATAATGAGTGTCTATATGTATATATATATGTGTATATATGAGAGTAGGTGAGTTTGGAAAGGAGACTTGTGTGAGGAAGTACTAGGAGAGATTGAGTGCAGAATGGCAGAAGGTGAGAGCAAATGACATAAGGGGAGTGGAGGAGGAATGGGATGTATTTAAGGAAACAGTGATGGCTTGCACAAGAGATGCATGTGGCATGAGAAAAGTGGGAGGTGGGCTGATTAGAAAGGGTAGTGAGTGGTGGGATGAAGAAGTAAGATTGGTAGTGGAAAAGAAGAGAGAGGCATTTGGATGATTTTTGCTGGGAAGTAGTGCAAATGACTGGGAGATGTATAAAATAAAGCAGCAGGAGGTCAAGAGAAAGGTGCAAGAGGTGAAAAAGAGGGCAAATAAGAGTTGGGGTGAGAGAATATCATTAAATTTTAGGGAGAATAAAACGATGTTTTGGAAGGAGGTAGATAAAGTGCATAAGACAAGAGAACAAATGGGAACATGGGTGAAGGGGGCTAATGGGGAGGTAATAACAAGTAGTGGGGAAGAGAGAAGGAGATGGAGTGAATGAAGGCTTTGCGGAAGATGAAAGCTGGCAAGATGGCGGGTTTGGATGGTATTGCAGTGGAATGTATTAAAAAAGGGGTGACTGTGTTGTTGACTTGTTGGTAAGGATATTCAGTGTATGCATGGTTCATGGTGAAGTGCCTGAGGATTGGCATAATGCATGCATAATGCCATTGTACAAAGACAAAAGGGATAAAGATGAGTGTTCAAATAACGGAGGTATAAGTTTGTTGACTATTCCTGGTAAATTATATGGGAGGGTATTGATTGAGAGGGTAGAGGCATGTACAGAGCATCAGATTGGGGATGAACAGTGTGGTCTCAGAAGTGGTAGAGGATGTGTGGATCAGGTGTTTGCAATGAAAACTGTATGTGAGAAATACTTAGAAAAGCAGATAGATTTTTATGTAGTATATACTTTCACAGACATATACATATATACACATGTACATAATTCCTACTTGCTGCCTTTGTTCATTCCCATCACCATCCCGCCACACATGAAATGACACCCACCCTCCCCTGCATGCAAGCGAGGTAGCGCTAGGAAAAGACAACAAAGGCCACATTCGTTCACACTCAGTCTCTAGCTGTCATGTATAATGCACCGAAACCACAGCTTCCTTTCCACATCCAGGCCCCACAAAACTTTCCTTGGTTTACCTCAGATGATTCACATGCCCTGGTTCAATCCATTGACAGCACGTCGACCCCGGTATACCACATTGGTCCAGTTCACTCTATTTCTTGCATGCCTTTCACCCTCCTGCATGTTCAGGCCCCAATCGGTCAAAATCTTTTTCACTGCATCCTTCCACCTCCAATTTAGTCTCCCACTTCTCCTTGCTTCCTCCATCTCTGACACACATATCCTTTTTGTCAATCTTTCCTCACTCATTTTCTCCATGAGACCAAACCATTTTAGTACACCCTCTTCTGCTCTCTCAACCACACTCTTTTTATTACCACACATCTCTCTTACTCTTTCATCATTTCCTCGAACCAACCACCTTACACCACATATTGTCCTCAAACATCTTATTTCCACCATGTCCACCCTCCTCGGCACAACCCTATCTATAGCCCACGCCTCGCAACCATATAACATTGTTGGAACCACTATTCCTTCAAATATACCAATTTTTGCTTTCCGAGATAATGTTCTCGTCTTCCACACATTCTTCAACGCTCTCAGAACCTTCGCCCCCTCCCCCACCCTGTTACTCACTTCCACTTCTTTGGTTCCATCCACTGCCAAATCCACTCCCAGATATCTAAAACACTTCACTTCCTCCGGTTTTTCTCCATCCAGACTGTTTTTCATGGTACCCTCAAAATTTGATCCATGCATTAGGCAAATGTGAAGTGGCCATGGTCTGCTTGTGGCCCAACCTGTTGGACCAACATTTGTAGGGAAAGACAGGAGGAGTGTTATAGCCAGGCGGGGCTGTTGTGGTATTTGGTGAGGTAGCCTTTTGTGTGGCATAGCCGGCTGGATACATTGTAGGAGCATGAGGCAGAGCATCACTGGTGAGATACTGCCATTGTATTACCGTACAGTTTTGTTCGTAATTTCTTTGTACTTTGTTATTTTTATGCTGTTTTCGAAATACACTTTGCATAATTTTAACCTTGAATTTTCAGTACAGAACTTAAGGTTTGTATCTCAAGGGTCACTGCCCCTAAATTCATTTCCCATAGGCCCTGTACCTTGCCAACCATGGTTTTGCAGACTACGGTACTTGCAGGAACATAACCCAGTAGTTGGTAAGGGACATGTGTATGCTCAATGTATGACGAAACTGCCTTGGTGATAATCTAGTTAGCAACATCTTTGGTGTCTTTACTTTAGGTGCAGAAAAGTCAAAATATTTTTACCGTATGTGTCAGTTGCACCAAATCATTATTTTTTTTTTGGAATGTAAACAGAACATCATTTGGGAAGGATTTATTCCCTCTATGCATCATGTGTTGTGGTTCCAAGATGGCCATGACTTGAGCATTCCTTGAGCTACTATGAAGGAAAATGTGTGGTGAAGTTTCCTTAATAGTTTTTATTATGCCATTTGATAAGGCTGTACTTATTGCAAGAAAAACGAGTGATCACAGTAAACTTTATGAGATGACTATTGTTTGTTATGAGTATGAAAAACATTACTTATATTGTACTTGAGTACTGAAAACATAGTTATGAGATGGGAAGGTTCTGCTGTATGATATGATATTGTGATGGACATACCAGGTTATTGAAGAAGTAGGGGAACATTTTCAAAGCAGTGAAGACAAGGATTGAAGGTTGGTGCCCTAGAAAAAACAAGAAAACTATAGTACTTGGATGTGAAAGACAAGAACGTGCTGAAAGTTCAGGAATGTGTTTTATCAGTATATTTCCTAGTTTCTGTTTTTTATTGTTTTGAGTTTTTATGAAAATTGTAACTTAGAGTTTATTCCAGGTGATATTCTTGTGATGGACGATGAAGGTTATTTGTACTTCAAAGACCGTACTGGAGATACATTCCGCTGGAAAGGTGAAAATGTTTCAACAAGTGAAGTGGAAGCTGTTATCTCTAAAGTGGCTGGTCATGCTGATGTTGTGGTGTATGGCGTTGAGGTAAATTAGATCATTTTTGATCATCAGACAATTTTTGATGTCTCCATGTTTAGGGCTAAAGTGATAAGTATTTTTAGGAATTTACTGTACTGAACAAGCTAACCAGCCATCAACATGACTTTTGTACTGAATGATTTTTTCCATACTTGATCACCATTTCTTGCTTTAGAGAAGTAGTGTCAGGAAACAGATGAAGAAAGACACATCCACTCACGTACATACACACACACACACATATTTATTATTATACTTGATCGCTGTTTCCGGTGTCAGCGAGGTAGTGCCAGAAAACAGAGGAAGAATGGCCCATCCACCTCGCTGATGTGGGAGGCAGCGACAAAGAATACAAAGAATACTTCCCACGTATTCCCTGCGTGTCGTAAAAGGCGACTAAAAGGGGAGGGAGCGGGGGGCTGGAAATCCTCCCCTCTCGTTTTTTTTTTTTTAATTTTCCAAAAGAAGGAACAGAGAATTGGGCCAGGTGAGGGTATTCCCTCAAAGGCCCAGTCCTCTGTTCTTAACGCTACCTCGCTAATGCGGGAAATGGCGAACAGTTTGAAAGAAAAGATATATATATATATATATATATATATATATATATATATATATATATATATATATATATATATATATATACTATCCCTGGGGATAGGGGAGAAAGAATACTTCCCACGTATTCCTTGCCTGTCGTAGAAGGCGACTAAAAGAGGAGGGAGCGGTGGGCTGGAAATCCTCCCCTCGTTTTTTTTTTTTTTAATTTTCCAAGAGAAGGAACAGAGAAGGGGGCCAGGTGAGGATATTCTCTCAGAGGCCCAGTCCTCTGTTCTTAACGCTACCTTGCTAATGCGGGAAATGGCGAATAGTTTGAAAGAAAGAAAAGAAAAGATATATATATATATATATATATATGTAAATGCCCATAAACACATGTGTATGTACATATAAATATCTACATATACACATATATAAGTTTGTTGAGTATTCCTGGTAAATTATATGGGAGGGTATTGATTGAGAGGGTGAAGGCATGTACAGAGCATCAGATTGGGGAAGAGCAGTGCGGTTTCAGAAGTGGTAGAGGATGTGTGGATCAGGTGTTTGCTTTGAAGAATGTATGTGAGAAATACTTAGAAAAGCAAATGGATTTGTATGTAGCATTTATGGATCTGGAGAAGGCATATGATAGAGTTGATAGAGATGCTCTGTGGAAGGTATTAAGAATATATGGTGTGGGAGGCAAGTTGTTAGAAGCAGTGAAAAGTTTTTATCGAGGATGTAAGGCATGTGTACGTGTAGGAAGAGAGGAAAGTGATTGGTTCTCAGTGAATGTAGGTTTGCGGCAGGGGTGTGTGATGTCTCCATGGTTGTTTAATTTGTTTATGGATGGGGTTGTTAGGGAGGTAAATGCAAGAGTCCTGGAAAGAGGGGCAAGTATGAAGTCTGTTGGGGATGAGAGAGCTTGGGAAGTGAGTCAGTTGTTGTTCGCTGATGATACAGCGCTGGTGGCTGATTCATGTGAGAAACTGCAGAAGCTGGTGACTGAGTTTGGTAAAGTGTGTGGAAGAAGAAAGTTAAGAGTAAATGTGAATAAGAGCAAGGTTATTAGGTACAGTAGGGTTGAGGGTCAAGTCAATTGGGAGGTGAGTTTGAATGGAGAAAAACTGGAGGAAGTGAAGTGTTTTAGATATCTGGGAGTGGATCTGTCAGCGGATGGAACCATGGAAGCGGAAGTGGATCATAGGGTGGGGGAGGGGGCGAAAATTTTGGGAGCCTTGAAAAAATGTGTGGAAGTCGAGAACATTATCTCGGAAAGCAAAAATGGGTATGTTTGAAGGAATAGTGGTTCCAACAATGTTGTATGGTTGCGAGGCGTGGGCTATGGATAGAGTTGTGCGCAGGAGGATGGATGTGCTGGAAATGAGATGTTTGAGGACAATGTGTGGTGTGAGGTGGTTTGACCGAGTAAGTAACGTAAGGGTAAGAGAGATGTGTGGAAATAAAAAGAGCGTGGTTGAGAGAGCAGAAGAGGGTGTTTTGAAATGGTTCGGGCACATGGAGAGAATGAGTGAGGAAAGATTGACCAAAAGAATATATGTGTCGGAGGTGGAGGGAACGAGGAGAAGAGGGAGACCAAATTGGAGGTGGAAAGATGGAGTGAAAAAGATTTTGTGTGATCGGGGCCTGAACATGCAGGAGGGTGAAAGGAGGGCAAGAAATAGAGTGAATTGGAGCGATGTGGTATACAGGGGTTGACGTGCTGTCAGTGGATTGAATCAAGGCATGTGAAGCGTCTGGGGTAAACCATGGAAAGCTGTGTAGGTATGTATATTTGCGTGTGTGGACGTGTGTATGTACGTGTGTATGGGGGTTGGGCCATTTCTTTCGTCTGTTTCCTTGCGCTACCTCGCAAACGCGGGAGACAGCGACAAAGTATAAAAAAAAAAAAAAAAAAAAAAAAAAAAAAAAAATATTTATACATACACGTACAAAGACATATGAATGCAAGAGTTTTAGAGAGAGTAGCAAGTATGCAGTCTGTTGTGGATGAGAGGGCTTGGGAAGTGAATCAGTTGTTGTTCGCTAATGATACAGCACTGGTGGCTGATTTGGGTGAGAAACTGCAGAAGTTGGTAACTGAGTTTGGTAAAGTGTATGAAAGAAGAAAGGTGAGGGTAAATGTGAATAAGAGGAATGTGATTAGGTTCAGTAGGGTTGAGGGACAAGTTGATTGGGATGAAAGTTTGAATATAAACTGGAGTAGGTGAAGTGTGTTAGATATCTAGGAGTGGATTTAGCAGTGGATGGAACCATGGAAGTGGAAGTGAATCACAGGGTGGGGGAGGGGGCGAAGGTTCTGGGAACATTGAAGAATGTGTGGAAGGTGAGAATGTTATCTCAGAGAGCAAAAATGGGTATGTTTGAAGGAATAATGGTTCCAACAATGTTATATGTTTGCAAGGCATGGACTATAGATAGGTTTTGTTTCACGGAGGGTGTATGTGTTGGAAATGAAATGTTTGAGGACAGTATGTGGTGTGAGGTGGTTTGATCAAGTAAGTAATGAAAGGGTAAGAGAGATGTTTGGAGATAAAAAGAGTGTGGTTGAGAAAGCAGAAAAGGGTGTATTGAAATGGTTTGGTCACATGGAGAGAATGAGTGAGGAAAGATTGACAAAGAGGATGTACGTGTCAGAGGTAGAGGGAATGAGGAGAAGTGGGAGACCAAATTAGAGGTGGAAAGATGGAGTGTAAAAGATTTTGAGCGATCTGGGCCTGAACATACAGGAGGATGAAAGATGTGCATTGAATAGAGTGAATTGGAACGATATGGTATACTAGGGTGGACATGCTGTTAATGGATTGAACCAGGGCATGCGAAGTGTCTGGGTTAAACCACGGAAAGTTTAGTAGGGGCCTGGATGTGGAAAGGGAGCAGTGGTTTCTGTGCATTACACATGACAGCTAGAGACTGAGTGTGAACAAATGTGGCTTTTGTTGTTGTCTTTTCCTAGTGCTACCTCACACATGTGCAGTGGGGGGTGCACTGTTTCATGTGGGAGAGGGGGTGAAGGTTTTGGGAGCTATGAAGAATGTGTGGAAAGGGAGAACATTATCTCAGAGAGCAAAAATGTGTATGTTTGAAGGAATAGTAGATGAAACAATATTATAATATGGTTGCGAGGCATGGATTATAAGTAGGGTTGTATGGAGGAGGGTGGATGTGTTGGAAATGAAAAGTTTGAGGACAATAATTTATGTAAGTGAAAGGCAGCGCAGTTTTAGGGAAAGTAAGTTAGGTGTAACAAACCTTTTAGGTATTTACGAGAGAGTGAACATGGTCTTACTGAAAAGGGAAGGGTAGGTGGATTGTTTTTATCTAGACTGCTAAAAGCACATGACACTGTGCTGCATAGGTGACTGATTGAGAAGCTTGATCATCAGGTAGGAATAAGGGGAAAACTCCTGTGACAGACAGATTATGTATCTAAATAAAAGGGAACAAAGAACACATGTCAGAGGAGCCTTCCAGAATGGGTTAAGGTCACCAACAGAGTGCCATGGGGTTCTTTTCTGGGACTGTTAATCTTTTTGATTTAAATGTAAATGACTTGCCTGAAAGTATGGACTTACATCTGAATGTGTTTGCAGATGATGCAAAGGTTATGAGGGAAATTAAAAGGTTGGAGGATTGTGTCACCTCACGAGGGGATCTTTACAAACTCCAAAGTTGGTTTGTAACATGGTTGAAGTTCAACTCATATAAGTGTAAAGTAGTGAGCCTACTGTGGTGGAATTGAAATTGGGAAAAGTTTAAGATTTCAGTGCCTCAAGGGGATATTTTAGTTTTCTTGAGTATCCAAGTTTCTCTCACCCTTATGGTAACCTCTTTATTACTTACTCCCTTAGGGGTGGAACTGAAGGGGGAGGCATAGCCCAACTCCATCAAGGTAATAGTAGTACTACTGTATTAGTTTTTTTCTACTGACAAAACACTTGAGGTGTGCTGGGACTTTTTCAGACAATTTGGGAGCCCCACTGCCTTTGGGATACAGTGCACTAGAGTTGCTATCTTCCAGCGGCCTGTCAAAGTTGAGGCGCAAAAGGCTGAGAAGTGACACTGGAGTCTACCAGTTATGCTGAGGATTAAGATGTACAGGCTATAGAGAGTAATGGCACTGAAGGTAAATGGGATGACTAGTGAGAGTAAAAGGAGGGAGCTTCTAGAGAAATTTAAAAGGTATAGTTGGGGACTGGGTAAACCCATATGCTTGGGCTAGATGTAGAGTGAAAATAGAAATGAACGTAATTATGGGAGGGCATGGAATGAGGAGTGATATGGAGGGGAAGGAATGAAAATTATTAGGGAAGAGGGAAAGATCAATGTATAATTCTGCTATTGCAGAGAGTGTGGGAGATAAGCATGAATGGAATGGGTCAAGATTAGTGTAGGTGAAAGGAAAGATTGTAATTGTGAAGTATGCATGGTTATGTCTATATGCATTTGTGAGTATGAAGACTGTGCAAGGAAAGGATGGAATGAAGAGTTTTTGGAGAAATTTAAATGTTTGTATAAACAGTAGGGTTGAGGGTCAAGTCAATTGGGAGGTGAGTTTGAATGGAGAAAAACTGGAGGAAGTGAAGTGTTTTAGATATCTGGGAGTGGATCTGGCAGCAGATGGAACCATGGAAGCGGAAGTGGATCATAGGGTGGGGGAGGGGGCGAAAATTCTGGGGGCCTTGAAGAATGTGTGGAAGTCGAGAACATTATCTCGGAAAGCAAAAATGGGTATGTTTGAAGGAATAGTGGTTCCAACAATGTTGTATGGTTGCGAGGCGTGGGCTATGGATAGAGTTGTGCGCAGGAGGATGGAGGTGCTGGAAATGAGATGTTTGAGGACAATGTGTGGTGTGAGGTGGTTTGATCGAGTGAGTAACGTAAGGGTAAGAGAGATGTGTGGAAATAAAAAGAGCGTGGTTGAGAGAGCAGAAGAGGGTGTTTTGAAGTGGTTTGGGCACATGGAGAGAATGAGTGAGGAAAGATTGACTAAGAGGATATATGTGTCGGAGGTGGAGGGAACGAGGAGAAGAGGGAGACCAAATTGGAGGTGGAAAGATGGAGTGAAAAAGATTTTGTGTGATCGGGGCCTGAACATGCAGGAGGGTGAAAGGAGGGCAAGGAATAGAGTGAATTGGAGCGATGTGGTATACCGGGGTTGACGTGCTGTCAGTGGATTGAATCAAGGCATGTGAAGCGTCTGGGGTAAACCATGGAAAGCTGTGTAGGTATGTATATTTGCGTGTGTGGACGTATGTATATACATGTGTATGGGGCGGGGTTGGGCCATTTCTTTCGTCTGTTTCCTTGCGCTACCTCGCAAACGCGGGAGACAGCGACAAAGTATAATAGAAAATAAAAAAATAAAATAAACAGTTTTGAGAATTTGAGAAATGTGTTGTAATTTAATTAGTAATATGAATGTGAAGGTGAAATGTGATGAAATGGGTAAGATAGTTGGTAAATGGGAAGTGACATGAGTAAATGAGAATGGAAATTATATTGTTGATAGCTGTGCTGGGATGGGTTTATTCCTTGTAAACACCTTTTTTCAGCACAAGATGATCCACAAGTATGAATGAACAAGAAATGATGGAAGAGAAGAGCAGTAGGGTTTGATTGACCGTATGGCTGTGGAGGAAATATTGAGAAAGGCCATGCTATAAGCTAGAGTTGAGGGGATTCTTTGGAAACTGACCAATTAATAGCTCTTGTGGGGATGAGGATCAGGAGAAGTGGCCGTATGGTGTAAGGAAGAAAAGAGAGGTAAAAATGCTGGCAAGAAGATGAATCAGAAAGAATGGATGGAGGAGTATGAAAGGACGATGACCGAGAGTTTAGATGGAAGTGCAGAAAATGTAGTGATGCGGTCATGGTATATGGTAGCCTGCTTGAAAGGAATGTACCAGTGGAAGATCAGCAAAGGAGGAAGGAAGACTATAAGATGTATAAGCAGAGTGTTAAGAAGTGGATAGTGGGAAGCGAAGAAAGAGTAGTTAAAGATTATGAAAGAAAGTTGAGTGAAAAGTTTAGGGAGATGAAAAAAGGAAAGAGGTGGATGTAAGAGTAGAAATGTTAGGGTGAGAAGTAAGGAAGGGAATTTCTTTATCAGAGAGAGGAAGTGAAAGGAAGATGGGAAGAGTATTTTAAAGAACTGATGAATTTGGGAGAAGGTGAGGCAGCAAATGTCATGTGCGTGAGTATGGAGAGTGGAAGGTAAAGGTTATGAGTGCAAGGGCCTACATCAAAAATGGAGATAAAAAGGGAGATAATGAGGCTGAAGGAAGGAAAGGCACCTGGAGTGGTTGGGATTATGGCTGAAATGCCTGAGTTTGGAAGAAAAAGTGTGATAAAGTGGATGCACCCATTATGTAATATTGCATGGACACAGAAGGCTATGCACAAGGATTTGGTGAAAGCTATCTTTGTTCCTTTTTCAAAGGAAAGGGTGCCTTAACACCTATGTAATTGTTGGGGAATAAGGCTGTTAACTGTAACAAGAAAAGAGTATGCAAGAATGTTGATTGATAGAGTGATGTAAGTTACTGAATGCAGAAAAAGTGAGGAGCAAGGGAGTTTTAGGACAGGTAGGGGATGTGTAGATTAGATTTTGTAGTGAAGATGACTGTAGAAAATTATTTAGTGAAAGGTAAGATATTGTATACAGCTTATATAGATCTGGAGAAGGCATATGACAGAGTTGAGTGGAATGCTTTATGGGATGTGTAAAGGATGTGTAGGGTAGGGGTACAACTGTTGGTTGGTGTGAAAGCCTTTTGTAGAGGAGCATGTCCATGCATAAGAGTGGGCGGAGAGTTGAGCGAAAGTTTTGATGTATATGTGGGTCTGAGGCTGTTTGATATCACTGTGGCTTCTTAATATACATATATGGACAGAGTGATTTAGAGATGAAAACAAAACTAGGGAAAGGGAGTGCAGAGATGGGGTGTGGCAGCAAAGTATGGTGGCTAATGGCAAGCCTGTATTTGGATGATACTGTTGTTTGCTAAAAGTGAAGAGGAGTTGCAAAAGGTTTTGTTTGTGTTTTATGATGTGTTTAGCATAGGTAATTGAAGGTAAATGTATTTAAAAGTAATGTAATGGTTTTTGAAAGGCAACAGTTAAATTATAGATTATTCAAAATCATATAGTGTGTTGGATGTGTGTGTGTGTGTGTGTGTGTGTGTGTGTGTGTGTGTGTGTGTGTGTGTGGGGGGGGGGGGGATGGAAGAGGTGAGAGAATTTCAGTACATAGGAGCTGTCTTAGGGAATTTTGATGATATTGAAGGAGAGATAGGGGAGATAGCAGTACATTGGGGAAGAGTCATTAGGTCCCTTAATAGAACAATGAAGGATATAGGTTTAAGTATGCAGCCAAAACATGGGCATGAATGAGTCACAGAGGTCAAGAATCCAGACTGTGGAAATGAGCTGTCTGAGAGGAGCATATGATAGATGGAATGAACCAATATAGAGACATGCATGTATGGTATAGAGATTGCTAGTATTAGACATCCACTTTAGTATATTGACTTTCTTCATAGATTAAAGATGTTGCTTCTTTGTCTTCTTGGACACCTGATTCATGTAAATTCAATGAAATTTTTTTTATTATACTTTGTTGCTGTCTCCTGCGTTAGCGAGGTAGCGCAAGGAAACAGACGCAAGAATGGCCCAACCCACCCACATACACATGTATATACATACACGTCCACACACGCACATATACATACCTATACATTTCAACATATACATATATATACATACACAGACATATACATATATACACATACATAATTCATACTTGCGCCTTTATTCATTCCTGTTGCCACCCCTCCACGCATGAAATGACAAACCCCTCCCCCGGCGTGCACGCGAGGTAGCGCTAGGAAAAGACAACAAAGGCCACATTCGTTCACACTCAGTCTCTAGCTGTCATGTGTAATGCATCGAAAACACAGCTCCCTTTCTACATCCAGGCCCCACAAAACTTTCCATGGTTTAGTCCAGATGCTTCACATGCCCTGGTTCATTCCATTGACAGCACGTCGACCCCGGTATACCACATTGTTCCAATTCACTCTATTCCTTGCACACCTTTCACCCTCCTGCATGTACAGGCCCTGATCGCTCAAAATCTTTTTCACTCCATCTTTCCACCTCCAATTTGGTCTGCCACTTCTCCTTGTTCCTTCCACCTATGACACATATATCCTCTTTGTCAATCTTTCCTCATTCATTCTCTCCATGTGACCAAACCACACTTTTTATTACCACACATCCCTCCTACCCTTTCATTACTTACTTAATCAAACCACCTCACACCACATATTGTCCTTAAAAATCTCATTTCCAACAAATCCACCCTCCTCTGCACAACTCCATCTATAGCCCACACCTTGCAACCATATAGCATTGTTGGAACCACTGTTCCACCTTGCTCTTATTCACATTTACTCTCAGCTTTCTTCTTTCACACACTTTACCAAACTCAGTCACCAGCTTTTGGAGTTTCTCACCCGAATCAGTCACCAGCTCTGTATCATCTGTGAACAACAACTGACTCACTTCCCAAGCTCTCTCATCCACAACAGACTGCATACTTGCCCCTCTCTGCAAAACTCTTGCATTCACCTCCCAAACAACCCCATCCATAAACAAATTAAACAACCATGGAGACATCACTCACCCCTGCCACAAACCGACATTCACTGAGAACCAGTCACTTTCCTCTCTTCCTACTCGAACACGTGCCATACGTCCTCGATAAAAACTTTTCATTGCTTCTAACAACTTGCGTCCCACACCATATAGTCTTATACCTTCCACAGAGCATCTTTATCAACTCTCATGCCTTCTCCAGATCCATAAATGCTACATACAAATCCATTTGCTTTTCAGAGTATTTCTCACATACATTCTTCAAAGCAAACACCTGATCCACACATCCTCTACCACTTCTGAAACCACACTGCCCTTCCCCAATCTGATGCTCTATACATGCCCTCACTCTCTCAATCAATACCCTCTCATATACTTTCCCAGGAATACTCAACAAACTTATACATCTGTAATTTGAGCACTCACCTTTATCCCCTTTGCCTTTGTACAGTGGCACTATGTATGCATTCCTCCAGTTCTCAGGCACCTCACCATGGGTCATACATACATTAGTTATCCTTACCAACCAGTCAACAACACAGTCACCCCCCCTTTTTAATAAATTCCACTGCAGTACCATCCAAACCCGCTGCCTTGCCAGCTTTCATCTTCCGCAAAGCTTTTACTATCTCTTCTCTGTTTACCAGATCATTCTTCCTAACCCTCTCACTTTGCACACCACCTCGACCAAAACACCCTATACCTGCCACTCTATCATCAAACACATTCAACAAACTTTCAAAATACTCACTACATCTTCTCACATCACCACTACTTGTTATCACCGATGTTCCCATTTGTTCTCTTGACTTGTGCACTTTATTTACCTCCTTCCAAAACATCTTTTTATTTATTTATTTATTTATTTTGCTTTGTTGCTGTCTCCTGCGTTAGCGAGGTAGCGCAAGGAAACAGATGAAAGAAATGGCCCAACCCACCCACATACAAATGTATATACATACATGTCCACACACGCAAATATACATACCAATACATCTCAACATGTACATATATATACACACACAGACATATACATATATACACATGTACATGATAAATAAATAAATAAATAAATAATTCATACTGTCTGCCCTTATTCATTCCCATCGCCACCCCGTCACACATGAAATAACAACCCCCTCCCCCCAAATGTGCGCGAGGTAGCACTAGGAAAAGACAACAAAGGCCACATTCGTTCACACTTAGTCTCTAGCTGTCGTGTAATAATTTACTGAAAACACAGCTCCCTTTCCACATCCAGGCCCCACAGAACTTTCCATGGTTTACCCCAGACACTTCACATGCCCTGGTTCAATCCATTAACAGCACGTTGACACCGGTATACCACATCGTTCCAATTCACTCTATTCCATGCACGCCTTTCACCCTCCTGCATGTTCAGGCCCCAATCACTCAAAATCTTTTTCACTCCATCTTTCCATCTCCAATTTGGTCTCCCACTTCTCCTCGTTCCCTCCACCTCTGACACATATATCTCTTTTACCTTATTATTACTTACTTGATCAAACCATCTCACACCACATATTGTCCTCAAACATCTCATTTCCAGCACATCCACCCTCCTCAGCACAACTCTATCCATAGCCCATGCCACACAACCATATAACATTGTTGGAACCACTATTCCTTCAAACATAGTCATTTTTGCTTTCGGAGATAATATTCTCGACTTCCACACATTCTTCAATGCTCCCAGGACTTTCGCCCCCTCCCCCACCCTATGATTCACTTCCACTTCCATGATTCCATCCGCTGCCAAATCCACTCCCAGATATCTAAAATACTTCACTTCCTCCAGCTTTTCTCCATTCAAACGTACCTCCCAATTGACTTGTCCCTCAACCCTACTGTACCTAATAACCTTGCTCTTATTCACATTTACTCTCAGCTTTCTTCTTTCACACACTTTACCAAACTCAGTCACCAGCTTCTGCAGAGTCTCACCCGAATCAGCCACCAGCGCTGTATCATCAGCGAACAACAACTGACTCACTTCCCAAGCTCTGTCATCCACAACAGACTGCATACTTGCCCCTATTTCCAAAACTCTTGCATTTACCTCCCTAACAACCCCATCCATAAACAAATTAAACAACCATGGAGACATCACACACCCCTGCCGCAAACCTACATTCACTGAGAACCAATCACTTTCCTCTCTTCCTACTCATACACATGCCTTACATCCTTGATAAAAACTTTTCACTGCTTCTAACAACTTGCCTCCCACACTATATATTCTTAATACCTTCCACAGAGCATCTCTATCAACTCTTATCATATACCTTCTCCAGATCCATAAATGCTACATACAAATCCATTTGCTTTTCAGAGTATTTCTCACATACATTCTTCAAAGCAAACACCTGATCCACACATCCTCTACCACTTCTGAAACCACACTGCTCTTCTCCAATCTGATGCTCTGTACAAGCCTCCACCTTCTCAATCAATACCCTCCCATATAATTTCCCAGGAATACTCAACAAACTTATACCTCTGTAATTTGAGCACTCACTTTTATCCCCTTTGCCTTTGTACAATGGCTCTATGCAAGCATTCCGCCAGTCCTCAGGCACCTCACCATGAGACATCTTCTTCTTCTTCTAAACTATTCGCCATTTCCCGCGTTAGCGAGGTAGCGTTAAGAACAGAGGACTGGGCCTTTTTTGGAATATCCTCACCTGGCCCCCTCTGTTCCTTCTTTTGGAAAATTAAAAAAAAAGACGAGAGGGGAGGATTTCCAGCCCCCCGCCCCCTCCCCTTTTAGTCGCCTTCTACGACACGCAGGGAATACGTGGGAAGTATTCTTAATCCCCTATCCCCAGGGATAACCATGAGACATACATACATTAAATAACCTTACCAACCAGTCAACAATACAGTCACCCCCTTTTTTAATAGATTCAACTGCAATATCATCCAAACCTGCTGCCTTGCTGGCTTTCATCTTCCACAAAGCTTTTACTACCTCTTCTGTGTTTACCAAATCATTTTCCCTAACCCTCTCACTTTGCACACCACTTTGACCAAAACAGCCTATATCTGCCATTCTATCATCAAACACATTTAACAAACCTTCAAAATACTCCATCTCTTTCTCACATCACCATTACTTGTTATCACCTCCCCATTAGCCCCCTTCACTGAAGTTCCCATTTGCTCCCTTGTCTTACACACTTTGTTTACCTCCTTCCAAAACATCTTTTTATTCTCCCTAAAATTTGATTATAGTCTCTCACCCCAACTCTCATTTGCCCTCTTTTTATTTTCCCTAAAATTTAATGATACTCTCTAACCCCAACTCCCATTTGCCCTCTTTTTCACCTCCTGCACCTTTCTCTTGACCACCTGCCTCTTTCTTTTATACATCTCCCGGTCATTTGCACTCTTTCCCTGCAAATATTGTCCAAATGCCTGTCTCTTCTCTTTCACTAATAATCTTACTTCTTCATCCCTGTCTCTTCTCTTTCACTAATAATCTTACTTCTTCATCCCACCACACACTACCCTTTCCATTCTGCCCACATCCCACACTACTCATATCACAAGCATCTTTTGTGCAAGCCATCACTGCTTCCCTAAATACATCCCATTCCTCCCCCACTCCCCTTATGTCCTTTGCTCTCACCTTTTTTCATTCTCACACAAGTCTCCGTCCCAAGCTCACTTACTCTCACCACTCTCTTCATCAAAACAGTCTTTCTTCTTTTCTGAAAACCTCTACAAATCTTCACCTTCCCCTCCACAAGATAATGATCATACACCCCTCCAGTTGCTCCTCTCAGCACATTAACATCCAAAAGTCTCTCTTTCATGTGCTTATCAATTAACACATAACCCAATAACGCTCTCTGGCCATCTCTCCTACTTAAATATGTATACTTATGTATATCTCTCTTTTTAAGCCAAGTATTCCCAATCACCAGTCCTTTTTCAGCACACAATTCTATCAGCTCTTCACCATTTCCATTTACAACATTGAACATCCCATGTACACCAATTATTCCCTCAACTGCCACATTACGCACCTTTGCATTCAAATCACCCATCACTATAACCCAATCTCATGCATCAAAACTACTAACACACTCACTCAGCTGCTCCCAAAACACTTGCCCCTCATGATCTTTCTTCTCATGCCGAGGTGCATATGCACCAATAATCACCCATCTCTCTCCATCCATTTTCAGTTTAACCCATATCAATCTAGAGTTTGCTTTCTTACACTCTATCGCATACTCCCACCATTCCTGTTTCAGGAGTAGTGCTGCTCCTTCCCTTGCTCTTGTCTTCTCACCAACCTCTGACTTTACTCCCAAAACATTCCCAAACCACTTCCCCTTTACCCTTGAGCTTCGTTTCACTCAGAGCCAAAACATCCAGGTTTCTTTCCTCAAACATACTACCTATCTCTCCTTTTTTCTCTTCTTGGTTACCCGCACACACATTTAGACACCCCAATCTTAGCCTTCGAGGAGGATGAGCACTCCCTGCGTGACTCCTCCTTCTGTTTCCCCTTTTAGAATGTTAAGATACAAGGAGGGGAGGGTTTCAAGCCCCCTGCTCCCGTCCCCTTTATTCGCCTTGTACGACACGTGAGGAATGCTTGGCAAGTATTCTTTCTCCCCCATCCCCAGGGATAGGGGAGTAAAGTAAAACAAACCTAAAAATGAATACTTACTTCTTGCTTCTTGAAAGAAAATAAAGAATAACAAGATGGTTCATCATTAGGCTGGCCTCAGTTCCTGAGTCTTGTGGAATGAGGGATATTACTCATCCATGTCTTTATATACTTACTTAACTAGACAGCCAGCATATCACATCAGGTAAACTTAAAGCTTCATACGTTGAAGGACAGACTGAAGGCCAGTTAAGATCATCTAAGAACTAGGTTTGAAGCATTGATTTAAGTGTTATTGCACTCTTTTACAGTAGGATTTTTTGCCATCTGCTGGTTTAGAGGCATCCACTAATGGCTTGATTATGTATATCAGACCATGAGGGACTCAGTGGCCACTTTTCAGTATACTGTACACTTTTTTCCATTTTTATTTCTTTTTATATGATTGTAATTTTTTTTTATGATTCTGAATAAAATGATAACATTAGCAGTCAGGTGTTCATTATAAAGAGTAAGCAAAGCCAAAAGAAACATGAATTGTCCTACATCAAACATATTAGTTAAATTTTTTCAAGCTGATCCAATTATACTGAACTGTGCTCATGCAAACCTCTTGACATTTATATTGAACAGTCCTGACTAACAGTTCTCTGATAGTGTGCATCAGGAGAAAGTGGCTTACTATGCGAGGTACTGTTATAAACTCAAAACTTATTTATTAGAGACACCATCGCATGTCGGTCTCTAAAAGTGTAAGCATGCTTCAGCTCATCAAATGAAGTCGTTGTACTTTTCTCTTGGTGGTCCCTCCACTATTTACTTGTCCTTCATGTCATATGCCCTTCCATCATCTGTCCAATCTTTCACCTAACCATCAGTTATTTGTTTTTCTTTTATCCCTCTGTCTAGTTTGGACAATTCTTTTTTACTACCACAGTAACTGAAAAAAATGTATTTTGGTAAGATTTTAACTTTCACAGCCCCCTTTCTCCCCCTAACAATGTTATTTTGAGAATAATCAAAACATTCATTAATGTGGGATTCCTCAGTCAGCTGACTAGATTTTTTTTTTATACTTGATTGCCATTTCCTATGTTAGTTAACTCCCCATTCTCCTTGTTCCCTCTACTTTTGACTGCCCCCTATCTCCCCCTAACAATGTTATTTTGAAAGTAATCAAAACATTCATTAATGTGGGATTCCTCAGTCAGCTGACTAGATTTTTTTTTTTATACTTGATTGCCATTTCCTATGTTAGCAAAGTAGCACCAGGAATGGATAAAGGCCATATCCACTCACATCCATTCTCTAGCTGTCGTGTAATTTACCAAAACCACAGCTCTGTATCCACAACTAGGCCATGCAGACCTTTCCATGGTTTTACCTCAGATGCTTCACATGCCCTGGTTCAATCTGTTAACAGCACATCGACCATTGTATACCACATTGTTCCTCTTCATTCTTGTCCTGTGTACACCTCTCACCCTCCTGTATGTTCAGGCCTTGATTGCTCAGTCTTTCTCACTCCATCCTTCCATCTCCAGTTTGGTCTCCCCATTCTCCTTGTTCCCTCTACTTTTGACTTGTATATCCTCTTTGTCCACCTTTGCTCTCTCATTCTCTTCTTTTGTCCAAACTATTTGAATACACCTTGTTAACCACAGTCTTTTTTATTATCATACCTCTCTCACCCTTTCATTACTTACTCACATCACATATTGTCCTCATACATTTCATTTCCAACACATCCACCCTCCTCTGTGCAGCCTTATGATCCATGCATACATTAAAATCCTAACTAACAAATAGATAGAAGTAGTAGGTAGGAACATATAGAAAGGAGCTTTAGGTAAAAACAATTGGTAGAAGTAGTTATTAAGAACATTAGAACATTAGTTAGGAACCTGTTAGAACATTAGTTTGGAACCTATACAAACACTGTGCGGTATACTTGCCCTCTGCCAGTGGCTAACTAACAAATAGATAGAAGTAGTAGGTAGGAACATATAGAAAGGAGCTTTAGGTAAAAACAATTGGTAGAAGTAGTTATTAAGAACATTAGAACATTAGTTAGGAACCTGTTCGAACATTAGTTTGGAACCTATACAAACACTGTGCGGTATACTTGCCCTCTGCCAGTGGCCTGTTAAGGGTGAAGCACTAAAGGCTGAGAAGGGGCACTGTAGTTCACTAATTATGGAGACCCTGTTGCTGTGGCCACCCCTTAAGGGAGTTCCAAAAGGGAACAGGCTTCAGAGATATAGATAGGTGGATAGATAAACTAACCAATGAACAACACAGTCACCCCCTTTCATAATAAATTCGACTGCAGTACCATACATTCCAGCTGCCTTGCCACATTTCATCTGTTTTACGGCTTTCACCACCCATACCATGGCAAGCCAAACATCTTACATCTGCCACCCTATCATTAACACATTGAACAGTTTCAAAATCTTCCATACTGATACTCGCTAACCCTGACTATCAGTTGCCTTCATTTCAACCCATGCATCTTCCTCCTCTCCTCGTGCTTTGTATTATACATATCCCATTCATTTGCATTACCTCTCTGTAAGTACTGCCCAGATGCCTCTCTTTTCTCTTTCACAAGTAGCTTTATTCTATCACACACACACACACACACACACACACACACACACACACACACACACACACACACACACACACACACACACACACCCCAGTTTGTTCATCTGTACCTGATATAAGGCTGATACTGCCTTGTAAACGTGGGAAATGGCAAACAAGTATGAACTAAAAATGAGTTTGATGTATAAATCCTCTTAATGTTTAAATGTTGTAAGGGATGTGTTGCCAGAAAACTCATCATTCATATCTTGTTTGGCTGTTTAAGGTTCCAGGAGCTGAAGGTCGTGCAGGAATGGCAGCCATTTTAGATGCCGAAGAGACTCTAGATATGGAAGAGTTGTATTCAGGAGTCATGAAGTCCCTTGCTCCATATGCACGTCCTCTATTTGTTAGGACTGCCAAGGAATTAGAAATGACTGGTAAGAACATGACAGCTAGTGAGTGGATATATGCAGTTTAGGAAGTTATCCAATTGTTTCTCTTGCAGCCTCTAAGGCAGGAAGAGCAGTAGTACATAAAAACCCTTTCTGTCAGTTCTTGTTTAATAGTTTGATTACAAAGGATAGTAGTATTGAAGTTTAGGAAGCAAAGTAAAAATATTGATTTATATCAGAAGTAAAATGAAATGTTGAGAGATTCTGATGAAATAATACTAGATCACATGAGTTTTTTTTTTTTTTTTTTTTTTTTTTTTTCTCCAAAAGAAGGAACAGAGGGGGCCAGGTGAGGATATTCCAAAAAAGGCCCAGTCCTCTGTTCTTAACGCTACCTCGCTATCGCGGGAAATGGCGAATAGTATGAAAAAAAAAAAAAAAAAAAATGAGTTTTGTATTTCTAGAGGTTGCCACAAAGACTTGGACAGGATATCTCATCAAAGAAGATGAAATCTTGATAAGTTTATTGCCTTCAAGACCCAGTTCCTACTCATCTCTGTATTGAAAACTCCTCACAACTATCCTCTCTCCTTTGACAGTTTTGTAATTCCACTTCTTGACTCTGTGAAAGTACTTGGCCTTTAAAGAACTGCAAGTCATGTTTAGATATCAAAATTTCCTTTCTTCTGAACATATGCTTCATTTTTACAAAGAATTGGGGTTGTTTTAGCTCTGCTCCTTACTTGATAGAATTGAGTCAAAAGCAGTCCAACTTATAAACTCCCCCAGGCTAACTTCATAACTTGACCCACTTGCCCTATGCTGCAGTGTTGGATCACTTGCCCTTATCTTTAGGTATTACTTTGATTTTTGTTCCCGAGAGCTGGCTGCTTTTGTACCCCCACCACTAGCTAGACAATGCAATACTCGAGAACCTGCTGTGTCACATGATTACTGTGTGGCTGGTAGCATCTCAAGGATGGGTTGTTTTGATAACTTTTTCTTTCCCTACACCTTGCAGCTTTGAAACTCTCAACCCTCTCATGTCTTTCCCTATATCTATGACTAGCATATTTTAAAAGGCAGGTTTTTCTTTTTCTCCAAAATTCATAAAAGTACTTTCCCTTGTCTTTTCTGTTTTATCTTTCATAACCCTCTGTACATTTCATGTAAGGTGTGGCCTTGATGTGGACATTTGTCCTTTACTGTAAACTTTATTTTTTATTATTATACTTGATTGCCATTAACTAGGAGGCAGATAGAAAATGGCCCATTCACTCATATACACATATATATACATAAATGACCATACACGCTTATATACATATACATATATACACATGTATATATTTATACATGCTTGCCTTCATCCATTCCTAGCACTACCCCACCCTACAGGAAAAAACCGCCACCGTCTGCATCAGAGAGGTAGCACCAAGAAAACAGACAAAAAAGGACACATTCGTTCACACTCAGTCTCTAGCTGTCATTTGTAATGCACCGAAACCACAACTCCCTATCGACATCCAGACCTCACAGACCTTTCTATGGTTTACCTCGGATGTTTCACATGCCCTGGTTCAGTCCATTTACAGCACATTGACCCCAGTATACCACATCGTTCCAATGCACTCTATTTCTTGCATGCCTCTCACCCTCGTGCATATTCAGGCCCCAAATGCTCAAAATCTTTTTCACTCCATCCTACCCCCTCCAGTTTGATCTCCCACTTCTCCTTGTTCCCTCCACCTCTGATGCATATATCTTTGTCAGTCTTTCCTCACTCATTCTTTCCATATGTCCAAACCCTTTCAACACACCCTCTTTTGCTCTCTCAACCAAACTCTTTTTATTAACACACATATCTCTTACCCTTTCATTACTTACTTGATCAAACTGCCTCACACCTCATATTGTTGTCAAGTATTTCATTTTCAACACATCCACCCTCCTCTGTACAACCCTGTCTGTAGCCCATGCCTTGCAACCATATTGTTGGAACTACTATTCCTTAAAACATACCCATTTTTGCTCTCCACGATAATGTTCTCTTCTTCCATTCACTCTTCGTCGTTCCCAGAACCTTCGCCCTCTCCCCCACCCTGTGACTCACCTCTGCTTCCATGGTTCCATTGGAGGAGGAAAGATGGAATGGAAAAGACTTTGAGTGTTCTGGGCCTGAACATACAGGAGGGTGAAAGGCGTGCAAGGAATAGAGTGAATTGGAACGATGTGGTATACCAGGGTTGATGTGCTTTTGATGGACTGAACCAGGGCATGTGAAGTGTCTGGGGTAAACCATGGAAAGTTTTGTGGGGCCTGGATATGGATAGGGAGATGTGGTTACGGTACAATACACATGACAGCTAGAGACTGGGTGTGAATGAATGTGGTCTATTTTGTCTTTAAGTGGAGCTACCTCGCTAAAAAGGGGGGATGCTATTTCCTGTGTGATGGGGTAGACTGGAATGGGTGAAGGCAAGCAAGTATGAAAATGTACATTTGTATGTATATGTATATGTCTTTGTATGTATATGTCGATATGTATATGTATTTTTATATAAATGTGTATGTGGGTGGGTTGGGCCATTTTTTCGTCTGTTTCCTTGCACTACCTTGCTAATGCGGGAGACAGTGTCAAAATATAACAATAAAAGAAATATATATTTATTTATATTTATTTATTTTGCTTTGTCACTGTCTCCCGCGTTAGCGAGGTTGCACAAGGAAACACACAAGAATGGCCCAACCTACCCACATACACATGTATATACATACACGTCCACACACAGCACATATAGATACCTATACATCTCAATGTATACATATATATACATGTACATAATTCTTACTGTCTGCCTTTATTCATTCCCATCGCCACCCCGCCACACATGGAATAACAACACCCTCCCCCCTCATGTGTGCGAGGTAGCGCTAGGAAAAGACAACAAAGGCCCCATTCGTTCACACTCGGTCTCTAGCTGTCATGTAATAATGCACCGAAACCACAGCTCCCTTACCACATCCAGGCCCCACAGAACTTTCCATGGTTCACCCCAGATGCT